>NC_134834.1:123692952-123912356 GCF_004210375.1 Tachypleus tridentatus | reverse complement strand
TCTGTTTTTAATCCTGTCTTACTTTCACTTACTATGTAACTTACCTTTCTCTGTTTTTAATCCTGTCTTTCTTTACCTTTTTATGTAACTTACCTTCCTCTGTTTTTAATCCTGTCTTACTTTACTTTACTATATAACTTACCTTTCTCTGTTTTTAATCCTGTCTTACTTTAATTTACCTTTCTCTGTTTTTAATCCTGTCTTACTTTACCTTATTATGTAACTCACCTTCCTCTGTTTTTAATCCTGTCTTATTTTATCTTACTATGTAATTTACCTTTCTCTGTTTTAATCCTGTCTTACTTTAACTTACTATGTAACTTACCTTTCTCTGTTTTAATCCTGTCTTACTTTACCTTACTATGTAACTTACCTTTCTCTGTTTTTAATCCTTTCTTACTTTACCTTACTATGTAACTTACCTTCTTCTGTTTTTAATCCTGTCTTACTTTACCTTACTATGTAACTTACCTTTCTCTGTTTTAATCCTGTCTTACTTTACCTTACTATGTAACTTACCTTTCTCTGTTTTTAATCCTGTCTTACTTTACCTTACTATGTAACTCACCTTCCTCTGTTTTTAATCCAGTCTTACTTTATCTTACTATGTAACTTACCTTTCTCTGTTTTTAATCCTGTCTTACTTTAACTTACTATGTAACTTACCTTTCTCTGTTTTTAATCCTGTCTTACTTTACCTTACTATGTCGAGTAGTGTAACAAGCCTTTTATCTACATTTTCTTCACTTTGTTGTCCGACAAATTCTTGAATACAAACAACAGTGACACGTATAGAAGAAATTTACATAGATAAAAGCACTCAAATTAAGGCAGTCCTTCTCTGTTCTTGTTTCTGGAGTTAATGTTTCCCAAACAGCTTCAAGTGTTTGAAGAAACAAAAATAAGACTTTTATCATTTCTTGTTTATGTAATCTAATGAGCTTCAACTGGAGAATTAGTCAGCCTTACTCGTGTATTATGTACTTTATACACCCCGAATGTAGTATTTAATTATTTACACTTTAAGAATAAAAACACAATGAAGGAAACAATGAGAAATCCGCAGTTTAAGTGAAAAGAGAAAATAACGAAGTAAAAGTGATTTTGAACTCAGGCGTGTGACAGACTCATAAACTATTCAGTTATATAGTAGTTACCAATTAAGTTAATGGTTCTTCCGGAACAGAAAACATAGACAGGCGCTAAACGTGAACTTGCTACAAACATGAAAGCACAATAGATCTTACCTGCAGATGTTACAAGTGTGTTAAATCGAAACTAAACACTTTCATAGGGAAGGTTAAAATATTATAAATTATGAACTGTACGAATATACTGAACCAGCTAGCCTGGATAAAGTACAATGATATATGTCTACTGAACCAGATAGCCTGGATAAAGTACAATGATTTATGTGTACTGAACCAGCTAACCTGGATAAAGTACAATGATTTATGTGTACTGAACCAGCTAGCCTGGATAAAGTACAATGATTTATACGTAATGAACCAGCTAGCCTGAATAAAATACAATAATCTATATATACTGAATCAGCTAACCTAGATAAAGTACAATTATGTATGTACACTGAACCAGCTAGCTTGGATAAGGTACGATGATGTATGTATACTGAACCAGCTAGCCTGGATAAGGTACGATGATTCATGTACACTGAACCAGCTAGCTTGGATAAGGTACAATGATTTATGTGTACTGAACCAGCTAGCTTGGATAAGGTACGATGATGTATGTATACTGAACCAGCTAGCTTGGATAAGGTACAATGATTTATGTGTACTGAACCAGCTAGCCTGGATAAGGTACGATGATGTATGTACACTGAACCAGCTAGCTTGGATAAGGTACAATGATGTATGTATACTGAACCAGCTAGCCTGGATAAGGTACGATGATTCATGTGTACTGAACCAGCTAGCTTGGACAAGGTACAATTATGTATGTATACTGAACCAGCTAGCCTGGATAAGGTACGATGATTCATGTACACTGAACCAGCTAGCTTGGATAAGGTACAATGATTTATGTGTACTGAACCAGCTAGCCTGGATAAAGTACAATGATATATGTGTACTGAACCAGCTAGCCTGGATAAGGTACGATGATTCATGTGTACTGAACCAGCTAGCTTGGATAAGGTACAATTATGTATGTATACTGAACCAGCTAGCCTGGATAAGGTACGATGATTCATGTACACTGAACCAGCTAGCTTGGATAAGGTACAATGATTTATGTGTACTGAACCAGCTAGCCTGGATAAAGTACAATGATATATGTGTACTGAACCAGCTAGCCTGGATAAGGTACGATGATTCATGTACACTGAACCAGCTAGCTTGGATAAGGTACAATTATGTATGTATACTGAACCAGCTAGCCTGGATAAGGTACAATGATTTATGTGTACTGAACCAGCTAGCTTGGATAAGGTACAATTATGTATGTATACTGAACCAGCTAGCCTGGATAAGGTACAATGATGTATTTATACTGAACCAGCTAGCCTGGATAAAGTACGATGATTTATACGTAATGAACCAGCTAACCTAGATAAAATACAATGATATATGTATACTGAGCCAGCTAGCCTGGATAAAGTACGATGATTTATACGTAATGAACCAGCTAACCTAGATAAAATACAATGATATATGTATACTGAGCCAGCTAGCCTGGATAAAGTACGATGATTTATACATAATGAACCAGCTAGCCTGGATAAAGTACAATGATATATGTATACTGAACCAGCTAGCCTGGATAAAGTACGATGATTTATACATAATGAACCAGCTAGCCTGGATAAAGTACAATGATTTATACAAAATGAACCCCATACCGTGGTAGTTGCTATTGGAGCACAATTGTCATTACAACGTGTTGTCAGCTACTTAGAGTAACAGTTATCGGGTGTTACTACTTACCTGATGTAACAGTTATAAGACTGTTATTAGAGTAGCCATTATAATGTGTTTCTAGTTACCTAAAATAGCAGTTATCACATTTTGTTAGTTACAAAGAGTAGAGGTTATTAGGTTTCGCTTTATACTTTGTGTAGCAATTGTCACGCGTTGCCAGTTACCTAGTGTAGCAATCATTCATCACGTGTTGAAATAAAAACCCTATAACCAGAGCTCTTCCGAAAGGAGAAACTGTGTCGAAAAGTCGACTTTTCTTTTTTAGGAGCAAACGTGAATGGCTGAAAAGTTTGAATACGTCACATTCCTCACTTGTGACGCAGAACAGTGATAGAGGGCGATTTGTACTGTTCACAAAAACTTGTTATGGCACTTTACATTAATGTTAGTTACAGGTTCTGTTTGTTGCCTCTAGCTACAACAATAACAGCCCAGAAATGGATTACTAGTTGATGTTTTTAATTTGTACGATCAGGTAAATGTGGAGCCACCTAAAGAACGAAATGAAATAAGTTAAAACCTGAACGTATCTTCACCAAGAATAAACATGAACACGAGAAACAAAGCTCTAAATACTAGTATAAGTTTGATGATGAATCATACAGAAACAGTAAGATGTTACAGATGGCAAACACTGTGTGTACTATAACACTGTTTGTCTATCCTGTGAACAACACCTGAGTTTTCTAATGAATGATTAGCAGTTTTATACGAAACTATCGTTACGAATCAAATCAGTTGACATCTTTGTTGTCTCAGCACTTTTGCACCAACGTATTCTTTCGCGAAAAAAAAAATTCACCTATCAAATTATAAATTACAAAGTAAGGAACAGAATTTTTATGAGGTTAGCGCAACCGACATAACTCGCTTAGACAAGTGGAGTACTACAAATAAATAAAGATATAATGATTCTCTAATTATGGCCAAAAGTGCTACGAAAGTATATTTTATTTGTATGGTGCACGTGTACCTTCTAGACCAGAATGCAATGCAAAACTATTTGATTACAAAACTTGTTATTCTGTGTTTTATTATTACTGTTTTAAATAATGATTTCTTGGTCAATAAATATTGGCCAAAGCTGTTGAGTTTGACCTTGAAGAAACCATTTCATGACACACAATCGTAAAGGATTGATTGACCTCGTGTTTGACTGGGCTAAATCGACTTGACTTTCGTCTTCTTTTTTTAATGTCACGAGGCAGAATTAGGTACTATATCATTCAGACGAAAACTAAAAACAACAGATATTCATATCAGCCAACAATACTCGAACAAAACCAGGACGTGCAAAACATATGTTTTAGAATAATTGAATAAAAACACACTACATGACGTTTGCAACATCCTATAGCCCAACTCAAACAGATGTTGTTGTTATATAACATTCCAACGATACCATGACAACTTGAGAACTTGTTCGATCATTTTCAAACCAATTGGAATAGAAAGATTTAACAAACTACAGCACGTGCACAACACTTGTTATAATAAAATGTAACTATAATTATGAAAAGTTCAGGTAGTTACTAAAGCCAGAGTTAAAATTAAGATTTGAAATATTATTTAAACAGATCTCGTCGAGTGCTTTCTAGAAACATATAGTTTTATGTATGTTTCTGTTATCTAAGACAATATATAACAAATTAATATTTTAAAAAGGGGGACCTTTCTTTTCGTTCTCCACACCTTGCATATAAGATAATATTTTCTCGACAGACAGGTTAACAGTTCTCTCAAATGTATATCACCAAGACGTAAGTATCAAGTTCTAAAGACAAGACAGGGTAGCACTTCTCTCAAATGTATATCACCAAGACGTAAGTATCAAGTTCTAAAGACAAGACAGGTTAACACTTCTCTCAAATGTATATCACCAAGACGTAAGTATCAAGTTCTAAAGACAAGACAGGTTAATACTTCTCTCAAATGTATATCATTAAGACGTAAGTATCAAGTTCTAAAGACAAGACAGGTTAACACTCCTCTCAAATGTATATCACCAAGACGTAAGTATCAAGTTCTAAAGACAAGACAGGTTAACACTTCTCTCAACACTACGTTACCAAAATATAGGTATCACGTTCTTTAATCCATGCAGGATTACACTTCTCTTAACACACAGTCACCAAGATCTAAGTATCAAGTTCTAAAGTCCAGAGAGGTTAACACTTTTGTCAACACCCCGTCACTAAGATGTCGGTATCACGTTTTATAATCCAAACATGTTTACACTTCTCTCAACACACAATCACCAAGATCTAAGTATCAAGTTCTAAAGTCCAGACATCTTTACACTTCTCTCAACACAGTCACCAAGATCTAAGTATCAAGTTCTAAAGACCGGACATGTTAACACTTCTCTCAACACAGTCACCAAGATCTAAGTATCAAGTTCTAAAGTCCAGACATGTTAACACTTCTCTCAACACACAGTCACCAAGATCTAAGTATCAAGTTCTAAAGTCCAGACATGTTAACACTTCTCTCAACACACAGTCACCAACATCTAAGTGTCAAGTTCAAAAGTCCAGACATGTTAACACTTCTCTCAACACACAGTCACCAAGATCTAAGTATCAAGTTCTAAAGTCCAGACATGTTAACACTTCTCTCAGTAAGATCTAAGTATCAAGTTCTAAAGTCCAGACATGTTAACACTTCTCTCAACACACAGTCACCAAGATCTAAGTATCAAGTTCTACACAGTCACAAGATCATCAAGTTTAAAGTCTAGACATATTACACATCTATCAACACATAGTCACCAAGATCTAAGTATCAAGTTCTAAAGTCCAAACATCTTTACACTTCTCTCAACACACAGTCACCAAGTTCTAAGTATCAAGTTCTAAAGTCTAGACATATTAACACATCTATCAACACATAGTCACCAAGATCTAAGTATCAAGTTCTAAAGTCCAGACATGTTAGCACTTCTCTCAACATAGTCACCAAGATCTAACTATCAAGTTCTAAAGTCCAGACACGTTAACACTTCTCTCAACACACAGTCACCAAGATCTAAGTATCAAGTTCTAAAGTTCAAACATGTTACCACTTCTCTCAACACACAGTTACCAAGATCTAAGTATCACGTTCTAAAGTCCAGACATGTTAACACTTCTCTCAACACATAGTCACCAAGATCTAAGTATCAAGTTCTAAAGTCCAGACATGTTTACACTTCTCTCAACACAGTCACCAAGATCTAAGTATCAAGTTCTAAAGTCCAAACATGTTTACACTTCTCTCAACACACAGTCACCAAGATTTAAGTATCAAGTTCTAAAGTCTAGACATATTAACACATCTATCAACACACAGTCACCAAGATCTAAGTATCAAGTTCTAAAGTCCAGACATGTTTACACTTCTCTCAACACAGTCACCAAGATCTAAGTATCAAGTTCTAAAGTCCAAACATGTTTACACTTCTCTCAACACACAGTCACCAAGATTTAAGTATCAAGTTCTAAAGTCTAGACCTATTAACACATCTATCAACACATAGTCACCAAGATCTAAGTATCAAGTTCTAAAGTCCAGACATGTTAGCACTTCTCTCAATATAGTCACCAAAATCTAAGTATCAAGTTCTAAAGTCGAGACATGTTAACACTTCTCTCAACACAGTCACCAAGATCTAAGTATCAAGTTCTAAAGTCCGACATGTTAACACTTCTATCAACACAGTCACAAAGATTTAAGTATCAAGTTCTAAAGTCCAGACATCTTAACACTTCTCTCAACACAGTCACCAAGATCTAAGTATCAAGTTCTAAAGTCCGGATATGTTAACACTTCTCTCAACACAGTCACCAAGATCTAAGTATCAAGTTCTAAAGTCCAGACATGTTAACACTTCTCTCAACACACAGTCACCAAGATCTAAGTATCAAGTTCTAAAGTCCAGTCATGTTAACACTTCTCTCAACACACAGTCACCAACATCTAAGTGTCAAGTTCAAAAGTCCAGACATGTTAACACTTCTCTCAACACACAGTCACCAAGATCTAAGTATCAAGTTCTAAAGTCCAGACATGTTAACACTTCTCTCAACACACAGTCACCAAGATCTAAGTATCAAGTTCTAAAGTCCAAACATGTTTACACTTCTCTCAACACACAGTCACAAAGATCTAAGTATCAAGTTCTAAAGTCTAGACATATTAACACATCTATCAACACATAGTCACCAAGATCTAAGTATAAAGTTCTAAAGTCCAAACATCTTTACACTTCTCTCAACACACAGTCACCAAGTTCTAAGTATCAAGTTCTAAAGTCTAGACATATTAACACATCTATCAACACATAGTCACCAAGATCTAAGTATCAAGTTCTAAAGTCCAGACATGTTAGCACTTCTCTCAACATAGTCACCAAGATCTAACTATCAAGTTCTAAAGTCCAGACACGTTAACACTTCTCTCAACACACAGTCACCAAGATCTAAGTATCAAGTTCTAAAGTTCAAACATGTTACCACTTCTCTCAACACACAGTTACCAAGATCTAAGTATCAAGTTCTAAAGTCCAGACATGTTAACACTTCTCTCAACACATAGTCACCAAGATCTAAGTATCAAGTTCTAAAGTCCAGACATGTTTACACTTCTCTCAACACAGTCACCAAGATCTAAGTATCAAGTTCTAAAGTCCAAACATGTTTACACTTCTCTCAACACACAGTCACCAAGATTTAAGTATCAAGTTCTAAAGTCTAGACATATTAACACATCTATCAACACACAGTCACCAAGATCTAAGTATCAAGTTCTAAAGTCCAGACATGTTTACACTTCTCTCAACACAGTCACCAAGATCTAAGTATCAAGTTCTAAAGTCCAAACATGTTTACACTTCTCTCAACACACAGTCACCAAGATTTAAGTATCAAGTTCTAAAGTCTAGACCTATTAACACATCTATCAACACATAGTCACCAAGATCTAAGTATCAAGTTCTAAAGTCCAGACATGTTAGCACTTCTCTCAATATAGTCACCAAAATCTAAGTATCAAGTTCTAAAGTCGAGACATGTTAACACTTCTCTCAACACAGTCACCAAGATCTAAGTATCAAGTTCTAAAGTCCGGACATGTTAACACTTCTATCAACACAGTCACAAAGATTTAAGTATCAAGTTCTAAAGTCCAGACATGTTAACACTTCTCTCAACACAGTCACCAAGATCTAAGTATCAAGTTCTAAAGTCCGGATATGTTAACACTTCTCTCAACACAGTCACCAAGATCTAAGTATCAAGTTCTAAAGTCCAGACATGTTAACACTTCTCTCAACACACAGTCACCAAGATCTAAGTATCAAGTTCTAAAGTCCAGTCATGTTAACACTTCTCTCAACACACAGTCACCAACATCTAAGTGTCAAGTTCTAAAGTCCAGACATGTTAACACTTCTCTCAACACACAGTCACCAAGATCTAAGTATCAAGTTCTTAAGTCCAGACATGTTAACACTTCTCTCAACACACAGTCACCAAGATCTAAGAGTCAAGTTCTAAAGTCCAGACATGTTAACACTTCTCTCAACACAGTCACCAAGATCTAAGTATCAAGTTCTAAAGTCCAGACATGTTAACACTTCTCTCAACACACAGTTACCAAGATCTAAGTATCAAGTTCTAAAGTCCAGACATGTTAACACTTCTCTCAACACAGTCACCAAGATCTATGTATCAAGTTCTAAAGTCCGGACATGTTAACACTTCTCTCAACACAGTCACCAAGATCTAAGTATCAAGTTCTAAAGTCCAGACATGTTAACACTTCTCTCAACACACAGTCACTAAGATCTAAGTATGAAGTTCTAAAGTCCAGACATGTTAACACTTCTCTCAACACACAGTCACCAACATCTAAGTGTCAAGTTCTAAAGTCCAGACATGTTAACACTTCTCTCAACACACAGTCACCAAGATCTAAGTATCAAGTTCTAAAGTTCGGACATGTTAACACTTCTCTCAACACAGTCACCAAGATCTAAGTATCAAGTTCTAAAGTCCAGACATGTTAACACTTCTCTCAACACACAGTTACCAAGATCTAAGTATCAAGTTCTAAAGTCCAGACATGTTAACACTTCTCTCAACACACAGTCACCAAGATCTAAGTGTCAAGTTCTAAAGTCCAGACATGTTAACACTTCTCTCAATATAGTCACCAAGATCTAAGTATCAAGTTCAAAAGTCCAGACATGTTAACACTTCTCTCAACACACAGTCACCAAGATCTAAGTATCAAGTTCTAAAGTCCAGACAAGTTAACACTTCTCTCAACACAGTCACCAAGATCTAAGTATCAAGTTCTAAAGTCCGGACATGTTAACACTTCTCTCAACACAGTCACCAAAATTTAAGAATCAAGTTCTAAAGTACAGACATGTTAACACTTCTCTCAACACACAGTCACCAACATCTAAGTATCAAGTTCTAAAGTCCAGACATGTTTACACTTCTCTCAACACACAGTCACCAAGATCTAGGTATCAAGTTCTAAAGTCTAGACATATTAACACATCTATCAACACACAGTCACCAAGATCTAAGTATCAAGTTCTAAAGTCTAGACATATTAACACATCTATCAACACATAGTCACCAAGATCTAAGTATCAAGTTCTAAAGTCCAAACATGTTTACACTTCTCTCAACACACAGTCACCAAGTTCTAAGTATCAAGTTCTAAAGTCGAGAGATATTAACACATCTATCAACACATAGTCACCAAGATCTAAGTATAAAGTTCTAAAGTCCAGACATGTTAACACTTCTCTCAACACACAGTCACCAAGATCTAAGTATCAAGTTCTAAAGTCCAGACATGTTAGCACTTCTCTCAATATAGTCACCAAAATCTAAGTATCAAGTTCTAAAGTCGAGACATGTTAACACTTCTCTCAACACAGTCACCAAGATCTAAGTATCAAGTTCTAAAGTCCGGACATGTTAACACTTCTATCAACACAGTCACAAAGATTTAAGTATCAAGTTCTAAAGTCCAGACATGTTAACACTTCTCTCAACACAGTCACCAAGATCTAAGTATCAAGTTCTAAAGTCCGGATATGTTAACACTTCTCTCAACACAGTCACCAAGATCTAAGTATCAAGTTCTAAAGTCCAGACATGTTAACACTTCTCTCAACACACAGTCACCAAGATCTAAGTATCAAGTTCTAAAGTCCAGTCATGTTAACACTTCTCTCAACACACAGTCACCAACATCTAAGTGTCAAGTTCTAAAGTCCAGACATGTTAACACTTCTCTCAACACACAGTCACCAAGATCTAAGTATCAAGTTCTAAAGTCCAGACATGTTAACACTTCTCTCAACACACAGTCACCAAGATCTAAGTATCAAGTTCTAAAGTCCAAACATGTTTACACTTCTCTCAACACACAGTCACCAAGATCTAAGTATCAAGTTCTAAAGTCTAGACATATTAACACATCTATCAACACATAGTCACCAAGATCTAAGTATCAAGTTCTAAAGTCCAAACATCTTTACACTTCTCTCAACACACAGTCACCAAGTTCTAAGTATCAAGTTCTAAAGTCTAGACATATTAACACATCTATCAACACATAGTCACCAAGATCTAAGTATAAAGTTCTAAAGTCCAGACATGTTAGCACTTCTCTCAACATAGTCACCAAGATCTAACTATCAAGTTCTAAAGTCCAGACACGTTAACACTTCTCTCAACACACAGTCACCAAGATCTAAGTATCAAGTTCTAAAGTTCAAACATGTTACCACTTCTCTCAACACACAGTTACCAAGATCTAAGTATCAAGTTCTAAAGTCCAGACATGTTAACACTTCTCTCAACACATAGTCACCAAGATCTAAGTATCAAGTTCTAAAGTCCAGACATGTTTACACTTCTCTCAACACAGTCACCAAGATCTAAGTATCAAGTTCTAAAGTCCAAACATGTTTACACTTCTCTCAACACACAGTCACCAAGATTTAAGTATCAAGTTCTAAAGTCTAGACATATTAACACATCTATCAACACACAGTCACCAAGATCTAAGTATCAAGTTCTAAAGTCCAGACATGTTTACACTTCTCTCAACACAGTCACCAAGATCTAAGTATCAAGTTCTAAAGTCCAAACATGTTTACACTTCTCTCAACACACAGTCACCAAGATTTAAGTATCAAGTTCTAAAGTCTAGACCTATTAACACATCTATCAACACATAGTCACCAAGATCTAAGTATCAAGTTCTAAAGTCCAGACATGTTAGCACTTCTCTCAATATAGTCACCAAAATCTAAGTATCAAGTTCTAAAGTCGAGACATGTTAACACTTCTCTCAACACAGTCACCAAGATCTAAGTATCAAGTTCTAAAGTCCGGACATGTTAACACTTCTATCAACACAGTCACCAAGATTTAAGTATCAAGTTCTAAAGTCCAGACATGTTAACACTTCTCTCAACACAGTCACCAAGATCTAAGTATCAAGTTCTAAAGTCCGATATGTTAACACTTCTCTCAACACAGTCACCAAGATCTAAGTATCAAGTTCTAAAGTCCAGACATGTTAACACTTCTCTCAACACACAGTCACCAAGATCTAAGTATCAAGTTCTAAAGTCCAGTCATGTTAACACTTCTCTCAACACACAGTCACCAACATCTAAGTGTCAAGTTCTAAAGTCCAGACATGTTAACACTTCTCTCAACACACAGTCACCAAGATCTAAGTATCAAGTTCTAAAGTCCAGACATGTTAACACTTCTCTCAACACACAGTCACCAAGATCTAAGAGTCAAGTTCTAAAGTCCAGACATGTTAACACTTCTCTCAACACAGTCACCAAGATCTAAGTATCAAGTTCTAAAGTCCAGACATGTTAACACTTCTCTCAACACACAGTTACCAAGATCTAAGTATCAAGTTCTAAAGTCCAGACATGTTAACACTTCTCTCAACACAGTCACCAAGATCTATGTATCAAGTTCTAAAGTCCGACATGTTAACACTTCTCTCAACACAGTCACCAAGATCTAAGTATCAAGTTCTAAAGTCCAGACATGTTAACACTTCTCTCAACACACAGTCACTAAGATCTAAGTATGAAGTTCTAAAGTCCAGACATGTTAACACTTCTCTCAACACACAGTCACCAACATCTAAGTGTCAAGTTCTAAAGTCCAGACATGTTAACACTTCTCTCAACACACAGTCACCAAGATCTAAGTATCAAGTTCTAAAGTTCGGACATGTTAACACTTCTCTCAACACAGTCACCAAGATCTAAGTATCAAGTTCTAAAGTCCAGACATGTTAACACTTCTCTCAACACACAGTCACCAAGATCTAAGTATCAAGTTCTAAAGTCCAGACATGTTAACACTTCTCTCAACACACAGTCACCAAGATCTAAGTGTCAAGTTCTAAAGTCCAGACATGTTAACACTTCTCTCAATATAGTCACCAAGATCTAAGTATCAAGTTCAAAAGTCCAGACATGTTAACACTTCTCTCAACACACAGTCACCAAGATCTAAGTATCAAGTTCTAAAGTCCAGACATGTTAACACTTCTCTCAACACAGTCACCAAGATCTAAGTATCAAGTTCTAAAGTCCGGACATGTTAACACTTCTCTCAACACAGTCACCAAGATTTAAGAATCAAGTTCTAAAGTACAGACATGTTAACACTTCTCTCAACACACAGTCACCAAGATCTAAGTATCAAGTTCTAAAGTCCAGACATGTTAACACTTCTCTCAACACAGTCACCAAGATCTAAGTATCAAGTTCTAAAGTCCAGACATGTTAACACTTCTCTCAACACACAGTTACCAAGATCTAAGTATCAAGTTCTAAAGTCCAGACATGTTAACACTTCTCTCAACACAGTCACCAAGATCTATGTATCAAGTTCTAAAGTCCGGACATGTTAACACTTCTCTCAACACAGTCACCAAGATCTAAGTATCAAGTTCTAAAGTCCAGACATGTTAACACTTCTCTCAACACACAGTCACCAAGATCTAAGTGTCAAGTTCTAAAGTCCAGACATCTTAAAACTTCTCTCAACACACAGTCACCAAGATCTAAGTATCAAGTTCTAAAGTCCAAACATGTTTACACTTCTCTCAACACACAGTCACCAAGATCTAGGTATCAAGTTCTAAAGTCTAGACATATTAACACATCTATCAACACACAGTCACCAAGATCTAAGTATCAAGTTCTAAAGTCTAGACATATTAACACATCTATCAACACATAGTCACCAAGATCTAAGTATCAAGTTCTAAAGTCCAAACATGTTTACACTTCTCTCAACACACAGTCACCAAGTTCTAAGTATCAAGTTCTAAAGTCGAGAGATATTAACACATCTATCAACACATAGTCACCAAGATCTAAGTATAAAGTTCTAAAGTCCAGACATGTTAACACTTCTCTCAACACACAGTCACCAAGATCTAAGTATCAAGTTCTAAAGTCCAGACATGTTAACACTTCTCTCAACACAGTCACCAAGATCTAAGTATCAAGTTCTAAAGTCCAGACATGTTAACACTTCTCTCAACACACAGTCACCAAGATCTAAGTGTCAAGTTCTAAAGTCCAGACATGTTAAAACTTCTCTCAACACACAGTCACCAAGATCTAAGTATCAAGTTCTAAACTCCAAACATGTTTACACTTCTCTCAACACACAGTCACCAAGATCTAGGTATCAAGTTCTAAAGTCTAGACATATTAACACATCTATCAACACACAGTCACCAAGATCTAAGTATCAAGTTCTAAAGTCTAGACATATTAACACATCTATCAACACATAGTCACCAAGATCTAAGTATCAAGTTCTAAAGTCCAGACATGTTAACACTTCTCTCAACACACAGTCACCAAGATCTAAGTATCAAGTTCTAAAGTCCAGACATGTTAACACTTCTCTCAACACAGTCACCAAGATCTAAGTATCAAGTTCTAAAGTCCGGACATGTTAACACTTCTCTCAACACAGTCACCAAGATCTAAGTATCAAGTTCTAAAGTCCAGACATGTTAACACTTCTCTCAACACAGTCACCAAGATCTAAGTATCAAGTTCTAAAGTTCGGACATGTTAATACTTCTCTCAACACAGTCACCAAGATCTAAGTATCAAGTTCTAAAGTCCAGACATGTTAACACTTCTCTCAACACACAGTCACCAAGATCTAAGTATCAAGTTCTAAAGTCCAGACATGTTAACACTTCTCTCAATATAGTCACCAAGATCTAAGTATCAAGTTCTAAAGTCCAGACATGTTAACACTTCTCTCAACACAGTCACCAAGATCTAAGTATCAAGTTCTAAAGTCCGGACATGTTCACACTTCTCTCAACACAGTCACCAAGATTTAAGTATCAAGTTTTAAAGTCCAGACATGTTAACACTTCTCTCAACACAGTCACCAAGATCTAAGTATCAAGTTCTAAAGTTCGGACATGTTAACACTTCTCTCAACACAGTCACCAAGATCTAAGTATCAAGTTCTAAAGTCCAGACATGATAACACTTCTCTCAACACACAGTCACTAAGATCTAAGTATGAAGTTCTAAAGTCCAGACATGTTAACACTTCTCTCAACACACAGTCACCAACATCTAAGTGTCAAGTTCTAAAGTCCAGACATGTTAACACTTCTCTCAACACACAGTCACCAAGATCTAAGTATCAAGTTCTAAAGTTCGGACATGTTAACACTTCTCTCAACACAGTCACCAAGATCTAAGTATCAAGTTCTAAAGTCCAGACATGTTAACACTTCTCTCAACACACAGTTACCAAGATCTAAGTATCAAGTTCTAAAGTCCAGACATGTTAACACTTCTCTCAACACACAGTCACCAAGATCTAAGTGTCAAGTTCTAAAGTCCAGACATGTTAACACTTCTCTCAATATAGTCACCAAGATCTAAGTATCAAGTTCAAAAGTCCAGACATGTTAACACTTCTTTCAACACACAGTCACCAAGATCTAAGTATCAAGTTCTAAAGTCCAGACATGTTAACACTTCTCTCAACACAGTCACCAAGATCTAAGTATCAAGTTCTAAAGTCCGGACATGTTAACACTTCTCTCAACACAGTCACCAAGATTTAAGTATCAAGTTCTAAAGTACAGACATGTTAACACTTCTCTCAACACAGTCACCAAGATCTAAGTATCAAGTTCTTAAGTCCAGACATGTTAACACTTCTCTCAACACACAGTCACCAAGATCTAAGTATCAAGTTCTAAAGTCCAGACATGTTAACACTTCTCTCAACACACAGTCACCAAGATCTAAGTATCAAGTTCTAAAGTCCAAACATGTTTACACTTCTCTCAACACACAGTCACCAAGATCTAGGTATCAAGTTCTAAAGTCTAGACATATTAACACATCTATCAACACATAGTCACCAAGATCTAAGTATCAAGTTCTAAAGTCCAAACATGTTTACACTTCTCTCAACACACAGTCACCAAGTTCTAAGTATCAAGTTCTAAAGTCGAGAGATATTAACACATCTATCAACACATAGTCACCAAGATCTAAGTATAAAGTTCTAAAGTCCAGACATGTTAACACTTCTCTCAACACACAGTCACCAAGATCTAAGTATCAAGTTCTAAAGTCCAGACATGTTAACACTTCTCTCAACACAGTCACCAAGATCTAAGTATCAAGTTCTAAAGTCCAGACATGTTTACACTTCTCTCAACACACAGTCACCAAGATCTAGGTATCAAGTTCTAAAGTCTAGACATATTAACACATCTATCAACACACAGTCACCAAGATCTATGTATCAAGTTCTAAAGTCTAGACATATTAACACATCTATCAACACACAGTCACCAAGATCTATGTATCAAGTTCTAAAGTCTAGACATATTAACACATCTATCAACACATAGTCACCAAGATCTAAGTATCAAGTTCTAAAGTCCAAACATGTTTACACTTCTCTCAACACACAGTCACCAAGTTCTAAGTATCAAGTTCTAAAGTCTAGACATATTAACACTTCTCTCAACATAGTCACCAAGATCTAAGTATGAAGTTCTAAAGTCCACACATGTTAACACTTCTCTCAACACACAGTCACCAAGATCTAAGTATCAAGTTCTAAAGTCCAGACATGTTAACACTTCTCTCAACACAGTCACCAAGATCTAAGTATCAAGTTTTAAAGTCCAGACATGTTAACACTTCTCTCAACACACAGTTACCAAGATCTAAGTATCAAGTTCTAAAGTCCAGACATGTTAACACTTCTCTCAACACACAGTCACCAAGATCTAAGTATCAAGTTCTAAAGTCCAGGCATGTTAACACTTCTCTCAACACAGTCACCAAGATCTAAGTATCAAGTTCTAAAGTCCGGACATGTTAACACTTCTCTCAACACAGTCACCAAGATCTAAGTATCAAGTTCTAAAGTCCAGACATGTTAACACTTTTCTCAACACACAGTCACCAAGATCTAAGTGTCAAGTTCTAAAGTCCAGACATGTTAACACTTCTCTCAACACACAGTCACCAAGATCTAAGTGTCATGTTGCAAAGTCTACATTTATTTCAAAAATTAATTTTCTTATTTTTTAAAAAAATAATTGACAAAGTTATCTGAAATCCCACTTTCATGTTTTTTCTTAAACCATACGTTCCTAGTTTTTACAAACATCAAAAAGTTATATTTACTTACATTATCAAAACAAATCAAAACAGATCACAGAGATCTGTTATTTAAACGTAGGTTAGTATTTTTGTACCGAGATAATATGTAAGTATTTTTGGTTATTCGGTTCTCTTGATGTTGTCTTTGCATGTTGCATCGCTCCGTATTGTCTATTTCACCATTCGTTGAGGTGTCATGTTGTGTATGTTATCAAAATGTGTTAGTAATAAAAATGTAAGATGGAACTGAGTAAAGACAATAAACTGAAATATTTTATATAGTTACATAAATTAATAATTATTTATAATACTATTAGTTACATTAGTTGTTAATAGGAAAATAAATCTGCACTATGAAACAATAATGAATTTAAAACAGTCAAGCCTTCTGAAACACCATATTCCTGATAAACTAACCAGCTATGTTAAGGATAGTCTTCTGACACACCATATTCATGATACACTAACCAGCTATGTTAAGGACAGCCTTCTGAAACACCATATTCCTGATAAACTAACCAGCTATGTTAAGGATAGCCTTCTGACACACCATATTCATGATAAACTAACCAGCTATGTTAAGGATAGTCTTCTGAAACACGATATTCATGATAAACTAACCAGCTATGTTAAGGATAGTCTTCTGAAACACGATATTCATGATAAACTAACCAGCTATGTTAAGGATAGTCTTCTGAAACACCATATTCATGATAAACTAACCAGCTATGTTAAGGACAGCCTTCTGAAACACCATATTCATGATAAACTAACCAGCTATGTTAAGGATAGTCTTCTGACACACCATATTCATGATAAACTTACCAGCTATGTTAAGGATAGCCTTCTGACACACCATATTCATGATAAACTAACCAGCTATGTTAAGGATAGCCTTCTGACACACCATATTCATGATAAACTAACCAGCTATGTTAAGGATAGTCCTCTACACACCATATTCATGATAAACTAACCAGCTATGTTAAGCATAGCCTTCTTACACACCATATTCATGATACACTAAACAGCTATGTTAAGGATAGCCTTCTGACACACCACATTTATGATAAACTAACCAGCTATGTTAAGGATAGTCTTCTGACACACCATATTTATGATAAACTAACCAGTTATGTTAAGGATAGTCTTCTTACACACCATATTCATGATAAACTAACCAGCTATGTTAAGGACAGCCTTCTGACACACCATATTCATGATAAACTAACCAGTTATGTTAAGGATAGTCTTCTTACACACCATATTCATGGTAAACTAACCAGCTATGTTAAGGACAGCCTTCTGAAACACCATATTCATGATACACTAACCAGCTATGTTAATAATAGCCTTCTGACACACCATTTTCATGATAAACTAACCAGCTATGTTAAGGATAGCCTTCTGACACACCATATTCATGATACACTAACCAGCTATGTTAAGGATAGCCTTCTGACACACCATATTCATGATACACTAACCAGCTATGTTAAGGATAGCCTTCTGACACACCATATTCATGATAAACTAACCAGCTATGTTAAGGACAGCCTTCTGACACACCATATTCATGATAAACTAACCAGTTATGTTAAGGACAGCCTTCTGACACCATATTCATGATAAACTAACCAGCTATGTTAATAATAGCCTTCTGACACACCATTTTCATGATAAACTAACCAGCTATGTTAATGATAGCCTTCTGACACACCATATTCATGATAAACTAACAAGCTATCATACAAAATCAATTCATGGTACGGTTATTTGTTAGTTTGAATTTCGCGCACAACCATGTTTTTGTATGTTTTTGAATTTCGTGCAAAACTATTCGAGAGCTATCTGCGGTAGTCGTCCCGAATTGAGCAGTGTAAGATTAGAGAGAAGGCAGCTAGTCATCACCACCCAACGCCAACTCTTGGGATACTCTTTTACCCACGAATAGTGGTATTGTCCCCCACACTTTATAACACTCCGACGGCTGAAAGGAGGAGCATGTTTGGTGGGACCGGGATTCGAACTCACGACTCTCGGATTACGAGTCAGCAATGGTATGGAACTGATTTTTTTGTTTATATTAAGGGTACTGTCCTATATAGTGTTCATGTTTATATTAAGGCTACCGTCCATTATAGTGTTTATGTCTATATTTAGGGTACTGTTCTATGTAGTGTTCATGTTTATATTAAGGGTACTCTCCGATATAGTGTTTATGTTTATATTGAGGGTACTGTCCTATATAGTTTATGTTTATATTAAGGGTACTGTTCTATATAGTGTTTATGTTTATATTAAGGCTACTGTTCTATATAGTGTTTATGTTTATATTAAGGCTACTGTTCTATATAGTGTTTATGTTTATATTGAGGGTACTGTCCTATATAGTGTTTATGTTTATATTAAGGGTACTGTTCTATATAGTGTTTATGTTTATATTAAGGCTACTGTTCTATATAGTGTTTATGTTTATATTAAGGCTACTGTTCTATATAGTGTTTATGTTTATATTAAGGGTACTGTCCTATATAGTGTTTAGGTTTATATGAAGGATACTGTCCTATATAATGTTTATGTTTATAATAAGGGTACTGTCCTATATATTGTTTATGTTTATATTAAAGGTACTGTTCTATATAGTGTTTATGTTTATATTAAGGGTACTGTTCTATATAGTGTTTATGTTTATATTAAGGGTACTGTTCTATATAGTGTTTATGTTTATATTAAGGGTACTGTCCTATATAATGTTTATGTTTATATTAAAACTACTGTCCTATATAGTGTTTATGTTTATATTAAGGGTACTATCCTGTATAGTGTTTATGTTTATATTAAGGGAACTGTCCTATATAGTGTTTATGTTTATATTAAGGGTACTGTCCTATAAAGTGTTTATTTTTGTATTTAGTGTACTGTCCTATATATTCAAAAATTACGTTTGATTTTTATTTTCTTTTTACAGACGTAGCTTTTTTCCTTGTTACGATAAACTATCGTTTCTACCGTCACCGGTGCAGACAGAAATCTTAATGTACAATTGTAAACAAACAACACACGAAACGTAAACGTGACCTAAATACTTGACACAACTAATTAGGTTACGTTCGTAAATGTCGTTTTATAGTGTGTATTATTTATTTATGTTATGTATTCACGTGATTGTGACTCGAGAAACTTCCAGAAGTATCCAGAATTAATCGATGACGTTATGTGACGTATATTCGAGAATGTTCTAGAAAGTTTCACAGAGTATATAAACCCATGTGTGATGCTGTGGTAGTCAGTGCATTGTTGATTTTGTGTTCGTGAAAAAACTTCATTATGTCAACGAAAATGAAATAGAATAATGATTATATGAAGTTTGGTTTCACTTGCATCGGAACAACTGAGGATCTGCTAAAACCCCAGTGCTTGCTTTGTGATGCTGCCCTTTCAAACGTAAATTTGAAGCCATCTAAGCTGCAGGAACACTTCAACAACCGGCATGGTGGAGCAGCTGTTGCAGGCCATGATGTTGAATCATTGAAAGGTAGAAGGGCCCGTTTTGATTCTCGAGCAACCTTTCCAAAATTAGGTTTTATATCTGCTGACAAACCACTGCTGATGGTTTCACACCACGTGGCGTATAAATTAGCTAAATCAAAGAAGCCCCATACAATTACAGAAGAGGTGATAAAACCGTGTGCATTAGAAATAGCAACAATTGCTCTGGGAACAGAAGCCTCAAACAAGCGTAAATTAGTGCCATTATCAAATAATGTTATTCAAAACCGAATTGGTTATTTGAGTTCGGACATTTTGGACCAAGTTATCACAGATATCAGGGCTAGTCCCTTAAATCTCTTTGCAATTGGACGAAACAACTGATGTTGCAAATTGCAGTCAACTCATCGCACTCGTGAGGTATGTCCATGATGGTGCCATAAGGGAGGATTTCCTGTTCTGTGAAGATCTGAAAACAAAGATGTCTTCCAGTGTGTGAAGGACTTCTTTGTGAAATATAATTTAGATATCCAAATTGTTGGTTCTGTGTGTACCGACGGTGCCCCTGCTATGCTAGGAAATAATCCAGGATTTTTTGCGCTGATGAAACAAGAGATTCCACACATGCAAGGTACTCACTGTTTTCTTCATCGACATGCTTTGGCATCAAAAACATTGCCTCCAAAGTTGATAAAGGTCCTTGACAGTTCTGTGAAGACCATCAACTGGATTAGGGGTCGCACTCTGAACCACCGCCTCTTCAAGTTGCTTTGTGAAGATTTTGAAAGTGAGCATTCCACACAGAAGTCTGCTGGCTGTCACGTGGGAGAGCTTTAACATGCTTCTTTGAACTGCGAAAAGAAGTCAAAACTTTTCTGAAGGAACGTGACTATGATCTGCCCGTAGAAATAGAATCACAAGAATTCAACCAAATGCTAGCCTATTTGAGTGATATATTCACTTATATGAATGACCTGAGTGTATCTCTTCAAGGGAAAAACATAAACATATTGAAATGCTGTGAAAAGTTAAATGCTTTCAAAGAAAAGTTACATCTTTGGTGTCGACGAGTTAAAAGAGGGAATCTTTCAAATTTTCCATCACTTGAGGAAATGGTAGATGAGGATGAGTCCATGTGTGTGTGAAGAAATTGTGGATCATTTGGAATCAAAGTCATTCGATGGATAATTTGAAGGAGAACTAGAAACTTCTGAAGAATGGATTCATAATCTTTCAATTTGGATAATATGTCAGATGGTGAAGAACTGAAGGAAGATCTCATTGAACTGTGCACAAATCGAGTTCTTGAAATGCAGTTTGAAAGCAAAACTTTGGAACAATATTGGTGTTCGGCAATGGACATGTTTCCAAGACTTTGTTTAAAAGCACTAAATGTGCTCATCCCATTCGTGACGACGTGACGACATACTTATGTGACGACATACTTATGTGACAACATACTTATGTGACGACATACTTATGTGACGACATACTTATGCGAGTTTGAGTTTAGTGCCCTTTTGTCAATGAAGACAAAATCTAGAAATTGCTTGAGTGCACAGGCAGACTTGCGGATTGCTATCAACAACAAAGTGCCACGTTTTGAGAAACTTGTGATAAATAAACAGGAACAAAAGAGTCATTAAATTTAAATTGGCTTATGAACATTTGAACATTTCAAATTGAATGAAATTTCATTTCATGCATGGATGAAAATTTATTTTTTGTAGGCCATGTAGGGTTTACGTAACATTTAGTTTGTTGTAATATTTTTTTCTTTTCCAATTGTTTCGTTTTTGTTTATATAACATTAAAAATTGGTTATAAAAATTTGTTTTGGCCACCTTCACTTTTATTCTTAAATAAATAATTACTGTGATGGGTGTGAGAACATATTAACATTTTTTTAGGGGTGCGGGACATAAAAAAGGTTGGAAACCACAACGTCTTAACTCTTACTGTCTCTAACTGTCTGCAGCCAGTAATGAAACACCCCTAAAATTTCTACTGTATGAATATCCCAACTTACAAAAATATATTAAACGAAACTAAGTGACCTTAAAGAGAACTAGAAATCCTACGTTATTAAACATTTATTATCACTGTGTCTAAAAAACTTATAGGCACACGTTTTATTTAATAAAATTAATACTGCAAGCACATTTACAAACTTACTTTAAAGAAACTTACTATTATTACCAGTTTAAAGAAAGGTATGAAATATAGAATATATATATACAGATTATCCTAGTTATATCTTGCTAATTTTATTTACAATTCTTAAATTGCATAAGAATCCCATTAGGTTCAGATTAATTATCAATACTTTAAACACAGTTACTAAATCTGTTTCTACTCTAGATGACTTGAAAAAATAAAAATACTGTTATCAAACAACCCTGATCAAAGTTTTTGTATTATTAAAAATAACATTCCAGTCTGTTTCTATGTACGACTGACACACTACATATATTGATACGGAATTGAAGGACTTAATCAGGGTACTCAATAATTAGTTCGATAATTTGATAAATATAGAAACAAAATATAAATTCACTAAAATTCATGTAAACATATATTTCACTTTTATAATTATAATTGTTATAATACTTTCAACGAACAAGTACATAATCAAATAATGTGTATTCCGTTGGGGAGGAATTTCTCTCCAAATATGGCCAACCTGCGTCTGTTTCTCAAAGACATATTAAGTCCTAACTTATATATCTACATTTCCCGTTATATAGATGATTTAATTTCAATAAATAACATGAATTTTACACTTAATATATCCAAAAGAACTCGTAGTTGAAAGAAACAATAGTAATGATGTTCATGATAATTATGTATGTTTACATATGAATTTTATAGAGGGCAGAGTAAAGAAGTGAATTTAATTTTCCCGTCTATCGTCTGCCCACCTCCAATAATGCTGTTCCATCTATAATGTTAAAAATATTGTTATACTCCAGTTTAAAAGGTTTTCAATGTATTTATGAATATAAAGACTGGCAATTAGATATATTATTTATATTTTTTATAATAAACACAAAATATTTAAAATATATACTTTTGATTATGGAAAATACCTTATGGAAACATTAGAGGTCGTTAGTTACATAGGTTTAAATAATTTTATTCAGTAGACCCAATCGGAAAGGCCACCTTTAAGTAGTTAGGCTTATCTCAATTTTCCAGTATTATACTAGAATAAACCTTCCAGAGAAAGGTTACATATGTAAGAACTATTTAGGTATGGTTTATATGTAAAAAGGGATGGTATCGATTCAGGGGCGTAGACTTTTTACACTCGATGGGGGGGGGTGATATTTGCAACCACTTATGTGGACTGGTCAATTTGCAAATTGGTAATTTCTGATTACGTGAACCTGAAAGCTGTAAACATGCAGTCAGAGTAATCTTGTTGCCACGATACTTCAAGGTTTCCATGTAGGTTTGTATAAGTGAGGTGTTGTGAACAGTTTTCAAAATGTTAATAGAATAAAGACAAATGTGTCATAAATTAACTGCCACATGAATTTATTCCTGCACAATATAAAAGATGGCCATTATACTTGACAAGGTTACTAATAACTTTCATTGTATGAATTACGTTTTCAAATATTAATAAAATTAGTAATTACCCTTGATAAGTTTATATCTACTGAAAAACTGTTCATGTTGTTTGATAAAAATAATTAAAATGTTTTTGTGAACTCTTGAAAATTACACATCAATACAATGTAGCACATAATTATTCATACTTTTCATTGAAGTAAGATTCATTTAGTCCTGTAGTCTACATGTTCCCAAACATAGACCTTCTTTGTGATGATCTGTTTATGAATTCTTTCATAAGCTCTTCTATATTTATCTTGTCGACCTTATCTTTGTGAGTGTGACAAACTGCCACATGGTTGAGGCGGCACTGAGACATAGTTGACCTTAACCACGTCTTCAACCGTTTTAATGCGGTAAAGCTGGGTTCACATTCACAGCTGGATACTGGACATACAAGCAAAATGTTCATGAGAAGAAACATTTCACCAAACATCTGCTGGCTTGTTTCATGCATTTTACTGTAAGCATCCTTCACACCTTTCATAAATACTGCTTTTGTTGTTCCTTTGAACAGGGGAAACTGAAACTCGAGCCGTTGTGCAGTGATTTCTGGATAGAAGTTTATAACCGAGTTGTTAATCTTGCCAGATGTAATCATGTTCTCAAGTGCTAGATATTGCCTCAAGTCATTGTTGTCTCCATTGAATTTAGTGGTCAGATGTTCTATGACTGTGTCCACAAATTCAAAATATTGGCTTCTGTAGTAATCTCTAGCTGTTGCAGAATGGTGCGCTGAGCCATCACCTGTGATCCTTCTTGGGGGTCTGCGAACGCGTGGTAGTTCAATAGGCACCAGATCTAGGGAAGTTACATTTTTCTCAGCTTCATCAAATATCTTGTTGTAATTTTCCTCTGTTCGCAATACCCGCAGTTGCTCAACTGTCATTGCAGATACTTCAATCATGCCAGATACTGTCGCTGATTTTGCTTGGAATGCACGGTTTAGTTCCTCTAATGCAGCTAATGGATGCTGAGCCATCAACAATCCTAAAACTGTCTTTCCTTTGTCAAATCTGTCCAGCAGACCTCGTGCTTTCACTGCTACATCCGATTTTTCATTTGCTAATTCAGACAAAGAATCAACAATGTCACTGTAGTGATCATTAACACATGTAATTGCAGATAGGTGGCACAACCAGCATGTTGGATACAGTGGGCGAATGTATTTAACTGGACCATTGTGGCTGTCTGACGATACAAAGTTTCAAAGATTGTCTTGTATTTGCCTCATCCTTTGAAGCAAGACACCAAGTTTATGTACCCACTTGATAGAATCTCGAACACAAGATGTTGGATATCTCATATCCATTCAGGTAGGGTTTGTAGTTCTGTTAAAATCACTTGGTTTCGTTTAATATGTTTTTGTACGTCATGATGTTGAGTATGTAAAAACTATTCAAGTAGGATTTGTAGTTCTTTTAAAATCACTTGGTTCGGTGTGTGTGTTTTCTTTTAGCAAAGCCACATCGGGCTGTCTGCTGAGCCCACCGAGGGGAATCGAACCCCTAATTTTAGCGTTGTAAATCCGATGACATACCGCTGTACTAGCGGGGGGCACTTGGTTTTATTTAATGTTTTTGTGCGTCAAAATGTTGGGTATGTAAGAACTATTCAGGTAGGGTTTGTAGTTCTGTTAAAATCACTTGGTTTCGTTTAATATGTTTTTGTACGTCATGATGTTGGGTATGTAAGAACTATTCAAGTAGGGTTCGTAGTTCCGTTAAAATCATATGGGTTATTTTACTTTGTTTTTCTAGGGAAGAGGTTGTATGTAAGAACTGTTAGGTCACTTGGTTTCGTTCAATATAATTTTCTATAGCTACACGTTGGGTATGTAAATCTGTTCAGGTAGGGTTTGTAGTTCTGTTAAAATATCTTGGTTTCGTTTAATATGTTTTTGTACGTCAAGATGTTCGGTATGTAAGAACTATTTTGGTAGGGTTACTGGTTCTTTTAAAATCAGTTGGTTTCGTTTAATATATTTTTGTGCGGCAAGATGTTGATTATGTAAGAACTATTCAAATAGGGTTTATAGTTCTTTTAAAGTCACTTGGTTCGGTGTGTGTTTTCTTTTAGCAAAGCCACATCGAAATATCTGCTGAGCCCACCGAGGGGAATCAAACCCCTGATTTTAGCGTTGTAAATCCGATGACATACCGCTGTACTAGCGGGGGGGGGCACTTGGTTTTATTTAATATGATTTTGTGCCTCAAAATGTTGGGTATGTAAGAACTATTCAGGTAGGGTTTGTAATTCTCTGTTAAAATACTTGGTTTTATTTAATATTTTTTGTACGTCATGATGTTGGGTGTGTAAGAACTATTCAGGTAGGGTTGGCAGTTCTCTGTTAACATCACTTGGTTTTTTTTATGGAGGTTGGAACATTCACATAATGTGAACTTTCGGTTTGTTTCACTTCTACTTTAATCTTCTTTTTTGAACTGGCTACATACAATGAAAGGCCGTTAGAGTTGCGATTTTGTGGGTGTTAGCTCTCAACTTCGTATCCTTAATTGTTTTGCTACGATAGCTGGCTCCTGATTTGACTGAAACAAATTAAAGATGATATGAGGTGAAAAACGTAAGTTTAATAACGTTATTTAATAACGTTTCCACTGTTAATAATTTTAAATAAACTTTCAAATTGAAAATTTACCTTGAATTTTGACAAATGTTCTTCTTGCTTTATCCGATCGAGTAACTTTTGCTATTAGTTTTTAGATCGCCACAAGAGGCGCTGATGGCAGCGTGACACTAATCAGCACACAAACAGTTAATAAGGATCGACTTGCTGTACCTATAGAAACAAAAATATGAAAGTAATAATATAAGAGAACAATATTCTTATTGATACGAGTCATGAGTCTCGTGCTATCACTGACGTCATTCTGAAAGATACGAAATCGTGCTGTACGAGACTACCCATTACGTAAAGAAAGGGAGAAAAAAAACTTATTTTTGTTCTCAAACATACCAGATTCGAAATAAACAACGACGTTTACACAAATATATTAGTAAAGTCTGAGGAAAACGCGACTTGAAAACTAATATAATTTCATGGCAAGTTAATTTTTTTTTAATATTTGAAAATAATCGAGTCAATCAAATAGTTGTTTTTTTTTAAATTATTATTATTAATATTGAATAGATAAATAAGTTTATAAGCCTAGTGATTGCATAATAATAAATAAATAAAGAATGCATACCACTTGACAACTATTATTGTACAGTGACAATGATAGAACAGTTAAGTCTGGTTTGAATGCATATTTGTGTGTGATTTCTATGGTTTTACATCACAAACATCTCTGTACGAAAAAAGAGATGGTTTAGATTGTTTTTGTAAGGCTTAATTTCATCATATAGGTTATTGTTTACTAATAATATATATAAATACACACATAAGTTAGTTATTAAAGAAACAAAACTCGCAAAGAGAAACCAAAAAGTCCAGCTTATAATTTTGGTGGTTTGTTTTTAATTTCGTGCAAAGCTGCACGAGGGCTATCTGCGCTAGCCGTCCCTAATTTAACAGTGTAAAACTAGAGAAAAGGCAGCTAGTCATCACCACCCACCACCAACTCTTGGGCTACTCTTCTACCAACGATTAGTGAGAATGACCGTCACATTATAATGCCCTCACGGCTGAAAGGGCAAGCATGTTTGGTGTGACCCTCAGATTACGATTCGAGTGTCCATGCTGAGCCTGTTCAGTTTACTTACACGTAAATGGAAAATATAGAATAATGGATCTGTCGACAAATCTGTATGTACATTTATTTTAACTGCATACACTTCAACATCTTCCCTGTGGCTCGGTTCTCTGGTCGCTAAAATGTGGGTTTTGATACTCATGGTGGGCGCAGGACTGAGAGCCCATTCGTGTGTATTAAACAAACGAAAAGGTATAAACTTTATTAAAGAAAACACTAATGAGATCGTATAATACAGTTTTACACTAATATTTGCTGCTTTTACACAGAATGGATTGTGCTTATTTTCAGGCCCGGCATGGCCAGGTGATTAAGGCACTCGACTCGTAACCTGAGAGTCACGGGTTCGAATCCCCGTCACACCAAACATACTCGCCCTTTCAACAGTGGGGGGCGTTATAATGTGACGGTCAATCATTGGTAAAAAGAGTAGTTCAAGAGTTGGCGGTGGGTAATGATGCCTTCCTTCTAGTTTTACACTGCTAAATTAGGGACGGCTAGCGCATATAGCCCTCGTGTAGCTTTGCGGGAAATTAAAAAAACAACAACAAACAAACACTTATTTTTTAATTAAAACTAAACATGAGACATCATTTATCAGATGTGCTATCTTTTTTATCTCTCTCACTCAGTAGCTCATCAGAAACCCTGAGGAATTCTAATGATAAAATAAAAAAACTGGGTTTCAGAACCTACACTATATCACAGGTATCTAATACTAGATACAGAATGAAGACAAGTCAACGTGTTACGTTTAACAAGGAATTAACTAGATGAAGCGATAGTTGTTTCTTTTGTTATTCGCTCAGTACGTACACTTAATGTTTCTTTTCACTATTTCACACATACTAGGAGTTGTCTGATCAGAATTACCCGAACGACTCTGCAGTTATTTATGGATCCCTTTTCCAGCAAATACCATAAAACTACAAAAACACCTTTATTCACCCTTTGTGGTGGTATTAAGAAAGAAGCGAGAGAATAACACACACACAGCACGAAGCACCACCATGTGGAAGCTGAGAAATGTTCAAAACCAAGGTGTCGATGTTATGAAATATAAATACTGGAAGTTATACTAGTTATGTTAAATTATGCGTGATGCTATGGGTGTTAAATGAATGTTCGATTCCATGATTACCAAGTGTTCCAACATTTACCCAAAATACTGGCTCCTCCCCCAATCTTCATTATGTCTTACTGGGAGGGAGAGGGTATACAGGAAGCACTCTCCCCTGTTTCATTTCTCACTTACTTCATTGTTCTCTTGACTTTAAGTGCCAAAAAGTGGCCCATATGTTGACCCAACCTTTAGTAGAAAAGTGTCCGTCTAGGACCAATTGGTTAACTTTAGGTGAATGAAGCACATAACTGAAGGTCGCACTAGAAAGCCAGACATTTTCGTTATGTCATGGCTTTCAGAAACGACCAAAATTAGATAACAAACAGGGATATATAAACTTTACTCCTAAACATTCATTTTTAAGGGTCAAACATTTGTCCACGGTACATAACAGAATATTTTAGTTTATGTATACAAAAAGTGAAAAGTGGCTAGAAGGGTCATCCTCTGTAATTACCGGTTTAGTTGTTACGCGCCTCCTGGTGGCTCAGTGGCATACTTACTTATAACACTAACATTCTGGGTTCGATTCCAGGCGGTGGCCAAAGCGCAGTTAGTTCATTATATGGCTTTGCATTGAAATTAAACAAACGCTTTCTCTTGTTTTGCAAGCAATTTTAATTTAATGATTCTCAAATAATTAGATTCAAACTTTCAACTATATTTGCATTAGGCCTTATTTTAATCATCGAACAAACAAAAACGTGGTAAATTAAAATCGTAAAAACATGTTCTAAGAAATATTTTATCTTATATCTGATATCTTACATACCTTATATCTATAACGCTTGTTTTCCTGTATAATTTAGCCCCCAGTGTTTGTTTGTTTTGAATTTTGCGCAAAGCTACACGAGGGCTATCTGCGCTATCCGTCCTAATTTAGCAGTGTAAGACTAGAGAGAAGGCAGCTAGTTATCATCACCAACTCTTGGACTACTCTTTTACCAACGAATAGTCGGATTGACCATCACATTATAACGACCCAACGGCTGAAAGGGCGAACATGTGGTGTGACGGGTATTCGAACCCGCGACCCTCGGATTACGAGTCGAGTGCCTTAATCAACTGGCCTTGCCGCTAGTGGCACGAGGCTTAGTCTGAAAGCTTATACACTGCTGGCCAAAATCTTAAGGCCAATGAACATAAAGAAAAAATATGCATTTTGAGTAGAGCACTTATTTGAGTAGAGCTTCGAAAGATGAAAATAAGAAAAGGGAAAATAAAAATAAAAAACTTTTTAACATTTAATATGGAAAATGTGAACACTATGAAATTAGCCTAAATACTAGCTGGTCAAAAGTTTAAGACCATACCAAAAGAAGTCCTAAACAGGGTAGGAAATGCCCAACAAGATCTTTTAGTAATGAGTTGCACGGCCGTCATTGCGAATAACTGCAAACATTTGATTTGGCATGGTCGATATAAGCGTTAACATAAGACTGACTGGAATATTATTCCAAGTGGTAAAGATGGCTTCACGAAGATCATGCAGTGTTTGAAACTGACGTCCATTTCTATAGACTTCCTTTGCCATCCACCCCCAAACATTTTCATTGCGATTCAGTTCGGGCAAACACGCTGGATTGTCCAAAAGAATCACGTTATTCGCCATGAAAAAGTCCTTTGTCCTGCGGGCATTGTGGATCGCAGCATTATCCTGCTGAAAGATCCAGTCATTTCCACACAAGCGAGGGCCTTCAGTCAATAAGGATGCTCTCTCCAACATGTCAATGTAGCCAGCTGCTGTTTGACGCCCCTGTATAACCTAAAGCTCCATTATTCCATGGAAGGCGAAAGCACCCCATATCATGATGAAACCTCCTCCACTGTGTCGTGTAGAAAATGTCTACGGTGGGATATACTTATCGTGCCAGTAATGCTGGAAGCTATCTGGACCATCCAGCTTAAAGCTTATCTCATGAGAGAACAGAACCTTTTTCCCCTTTTCTACGTCCCATGTTTGGTGCTTCTCAGCAAAGTTTAACTGAGCTGTTTCGTGGTGTGGAAGGAGGCGTGGCCTTTGAAGACGTTTACGGTTTTTAAAGCCTTTCTCTCGTAGATGCCGTCTTATTATTCTTGAGCTGCATTCTGCGTCCGTAAGGACCTTAGTTTGGTTCGACGATCGTCTGATGTCTTGCCGGACAACCCATCGAATCTTCCTGCTCAACGCCGGCGAAATTTTCTTTGGCCGACCACTTGAAATTCTACTTCCGTATACCTCAGGGTCTTTCAAGAAATTTGCAACAGCACTTTTACTACGCCCAATCTCACCAGCGATGGCACGTTGAGAGAGATTTTGCTTTTGCAACTCGATAATTCTGCCACATTCAAACTCTGTCAACTTTTTAGCCTTTGCCATGTTTTTACCCAATGTAACACAGGAGATGTCAGTTGGAGATGTTGATAACGCTAATGCTTGAGCACAAATGACTAAATTTCGTTACGTGTTTACTTATTAACGCTTCGTTTCAGTGTGGTCTTAAACTTTTGAACAGCTAGTATTTAGGCTAATTTCATAGTGTTCAGATATTCCCTATTAAATGCTAAAAAAGTTTTTTATTTTTATTTTCCCTTTACTTATTTTCATCTTTCGAAGCTCTACTCAAATAAGTGGTTGAGTGTAACAACGAAAAATGCATATTTTTTTCTTTATGTTTATTAGCCTTAAGATTTTAGCCAGCAGTGTATATGAAGCTAAAAACCCGTTATATAGTTTTATACTTAGCTATAAACAAATTATTAAACAGTTGTGATATAGGATGAAAATGTTCAAAACGTAAGTGATCCAAACACTTTAAATAATATACATGGAAATTACCAGTGTATGTGTAACACTTTAAATAATATACATGGAAATTACCAGTGTATGTGTAACACTTTAAATAATATACATGGAAATTACCAGTGTATGTGTAACACTTTAAATAATATACATGGAAATTACCAGTGTATGTGTAACACTTTAAATAATATACATGGAAATTACCAGTGTATGTGTAACACTTTAAATAATATACATGGAAATTACCAGTGTATGTGTAACACTTTAAATAATATACATGGAAATTACCAGTGTATGTGTAACACTTTAAATAATATACATGGAAATTACCAGTGTATGTGTAACACTTTAAATAATATACATGGAAATTACCAGTGTATGTGTAACACTTTAAATAATATACATGGAAATTACCAGTGTATGTGTAACACTTTAAATAATATACTTGGAAATTACCAGTGTATGTGTAACACTTTAAATAATATACATGGAAATTACCAGTGTATGTGTAACACTTTAAATAATATACATGGAAATTACCAGTGTATGTGTAACACTTTAAATAATATACATGGAAATTACCAGTGTATGTGTAACACTTTAAATAATATACATGGAAATTACCAGTGTATGTGTAACACTTTAAATAATATACTTGGAAATTACCAGTGTATGTGTAACACTTTAAATAATATACATGGAAATTACCAGTGTATGTGTAACACTTTAAATAATATACATGACAATTACCAGTGTATGTGTAAGCAAACATCGATCGTTCTGTTTCACTTTCATACTATAGGTAGTAATAAATTCCGAGTTTGTTTAGGATTGGTTAACTGTCGTGAAATCAGAGCACAACGTTCGAGTTCCTTGCTTGTTTAGGGTTTGTTAACTGTCGTGAAATCAGAGCACAACGTTCGATTCTGTGTTTGTTTAAAGTGAACTTCATAAAATTGGTTCATGGGAAATATGGGCGACAGTAAGTTACGTCGAAAGACAGGTCATTGACGGGACAAGTTGTCGAAAAATCAACTTGTCGACAATCTTCTATTGACAATTGTGTCATGAGATAGATTTGTTGTTATACTTACGTGTACTTAGGGGAATACATGCATGCTTACATGTACACGAATCCGGCTTACAACGTATATGAGTAACTTATTGCATTTTGAATAGATAAATACAGAATACAATAATTTATTAGAGACGAAACACATTTGTGAAGTACTGAACTTATGCTCCTGAAATGAACCGAATAATAAAAGATAAAAATATTGAAATTTAATGTGTTATAGGAAAAACTAAAAATGACATAATGATGATTTATACAGTAAAGCTGCAGTCTTGACAACAAGTGACATAATGATGATTTATACAGTAAAGCTGCAGTCTTGACAACAAGTGACATAATGATGATTTATACAGTAAAGCTGCAGTCTTAACAACAAGTGACATAATAATGATTTATACAGTAAAGCTGCAGTCTTGACAACAAGTGACATAATAATGATTTATACAGTAAAGCTGCAGTATTGACAACAAGTGACATAATGATGATTTATACAGTAAAGCTGCAGTCTTGACAACAAATGACATAATAATGATTTATACAGTAAAGCTGCAGTCTTGACAACAAGTGATATAATAATGATTTATACAGTAAAGCTGCAGTCTTGACAACAAGTAACATAATAATGATTTATACAGTAAAGCTGCAGTATTGACAACAAGTGACATAATGATGATTTATACAGTAAAGCTGCAGTCTTGACAACAAGTGACATAATAATGATTTATACAGTAAAGCTGCAGTCTTGACAACAAGTGACATAATAATGATTTATACAGTAAAGCTGCAGTCTTGACAACAAGTGACATAATGATGATTTATACAGTAAAGCTGCAGTCTTGACAACAAGTGACATAATAATGATTTATACAGTAAAGCTGCAGTCTTGACAACAAGTGACATAATAGTGATTCATACAGTAAAGCTGCAGTCTTGACAACAAGTGACATTATAATGATTTATACAGTAAAGCTGCAGTCTTGACAACAAGTGACATAATAGTGATTTATACAGTAAAGCTGCAGTATTGACAACAAGTGACATAATAATGATTTATACAGTAAAGCTGCAGTCTTGACAACAAGTGACATAATGATGATTTATACAGTAAAGCTGCAGTCTTGACAACAAGTGACATAATGATGATTTATACAGTAAAGCTGCAGTCTTAACAACAAGTGACATAATAATGATTTACACAGTAAAGCTGCAGTCTTGACAACAAGTGACATAATAATGATTTATACAGTAAAGCTGCAGTATTGACCACAAGTGACATAATGATGATTTATACAGTAAAGCTGCAGTCTTGACAACAAATGACATAATAATGATTTATACAGTAAAGCTGCAGTCTTGACAACAAGTGACATAATAATGATTTATACAGTAAAGCTGCAGTCTTGACAACAAGTGACATAATAATGATTTATACAGTAAAGCTGCAGTATTGACAAGTGACATAATAGTGATTCATACAGTAAAGCTGCAGTCTTGACAAAAAGTGGAGCTAATTATTTCACTACTATAACCATAAGCTCTTGTCTAGACTACCGGTATATTCGAAATATTGATATGTCAACGTGTCTGCCGGCAAGTGATAATATTGTCGGCAAATGGGTTATCGTCGAGTCGTCTGTCGACTAGTGATATTGTCAACGAATTGAGTGTCACCGAAATGTCCTGTTGTCGAGTTGGCTTTCTGCAGTTCACCCTGAACTGTTCTACTAGCTGCTGATACATGACAGGTGACACACATCGTTACATGTCACGATAATTAAGTCGCATCTTTATTTATTGGCAGCAATGAGTACAAAAGTCCACAGTAATATTTCTGTTACATTTTGCCAATTTAACGTTGCAAGCTTAAGAAATATCTTAGTTGTTTATAAAACAATGAGTCTTGTAATGTACGACATTTTTGAACTCAACATTAATAGAATAATAACAATTAAAATTACAGAACGGACACCACACTTGAATTAATTTGTTTATTAATTATTAAGACGCGAGTAAACTGAACACGTGCTTAATTTAAATTATAATGCAACGTGCGAACGGTATTTGAAATATCTCGATCCAGAATAGGAAGTAACACACGCACAAATTTGTTTGAACTCTCAAATGAAGACTTTTATTTAATCGATTAGGCATCAGTTTTAGTTCCATTACGGAATATAAAAATATGGGGGTAGGTGTCGCAGAAGTGAATGTCACTCCGGTAAAAATCAATACGCACGATTTAACGTTTTCGCGTAACGAAACAAACACAGAGGGAGCTTCGTCAAACTATCTCATCGTCACCGAAGTTGTGCACAGTAATTTGGGTAACAGTGCATTGTAAAATTAATTATTTTTGTTCACTGGCGCGCACTAAACGTGACAAATTCGGAAAACTCTTTAATTAATGTTAATTTACTGTAGTTATTGTTTCTCGTGGAAAACTTCTAAAGAATTATAATTACTTCTGTACAAATTAACTGTGTTCATAATAAACAAAGTAAGTTTGTGTCGACTCTTTTTGACAATATCTTTTACACAAACGTCAGCTTGGTAAAAGCAAACTGTATCACTGAAAACGATTATAAGAAAAATAGATGCGATTTCGATGAACTTACAACTTTACAAAAGCAGCCGCGAGTAGCATGTTACAGTTGTGAAGGAGCTTCGCAGGACCCCACATAACATGTTACAGTTGTGAATGTTGTAATAATTTCCTCACACCAACAATGTAGACGAATTGATTGTGATTGTTTCAATCAGAATCTGTGATCGTTTTGTAGTTTACAGTGTTAGCATTGGTTCGTAAATGTTTCATTTAGAAATGACCTGTCTCGTATTCGAACCACAACATTAAGTTGTCTGGTTAACAGTTACAGTATTAAATACTTGTTTAAGCATCCGCCACCTGGACACAAGTTATGTAAATTCATGATGAATTAAAGGTTATTCCGGGACATCAAAAGTTGCTTTTGTTATATGTAAATTAAAAAAACAACAAGAACCCCATATAAACTGTAAAACACAAAATGTGAAACCACAAGATTGTATGGATCCAACAAAGAGAAAGTATTATTATATTTATATAGATGAGTAGTTATGTGGATATGCAACAGACAGTACTATTATATTTATATAGATGAGTAGTTACGTGGACATGCAACAGTCAGTAATATTATATTTATATAGATGAGTAGTTACGTGGACATGCAACAGTCAGTAATATTATATTTATATAGATGAATAGTTACGTGAACATGCAACAGTCAGTAATATTATATTTATATAGATGAATAGTTACGTGGACATGCAACAGTCAGTAATATTATATTTATATAGATGAATAGTTACGTGGACATGCAACAGTCAGTACTATTATACTTATATAGATTAATAGTTACGTGGACATGCAACAGTCAGTACTATTATACTTATATAGATTAATAGTTACGTGGACATGCAACAGTCACTACTATTATATTTATATAAATAAGTAGTTACGTGGACATGCAACAGACAGTAAGTATAGGACAAAGTTCCGACCTAAGAAGGTCTAAACGTTGTTCTGTACTTTATTCAAAATAAAGTTTTAATACACATATCAGACATCTTCAGAATATATTGTTAGTATTGTTTTACCAACTGTGTTGTATTACTTTAAGCAATATCTTAACAGGTACAGGACTATAAATGTTTTTAGCTACAAATGATATTAACTGAACAGAACTGTTCCTGTAACAAATTTCAGTGTGAAAAGAGTACTTACAGGTTCTCTTGATGTTGAGTTAAAAACGAGAACTTTTAATTAACTTTGGTTCATCCAGCGACTAAATTATCAGCCTTAAATTCAACGTTAAACATTCATGAGTTGCTTTCTAAAGACAAAATTTATAAGTGGACGAGCTCTTACATTGTTATGGATACTTTAGTTATGCTATTAATTTTACAATAGATTACAAACACAATACCTGAGACAATAGACTTAGAATAAACCAGCTATTTCAGAGTATTGCTATTTTACAGTGACGATGCTAATAAAACTTTATTTTCTTAATTCAAACACATCTACAATTCTATATAACCAGTTTCCAATACATTTACAATACTATAAAACCAGTTTTCAATACATTTACAATACTATATAACCAGTTTCCAATACATTTACAATACTATATAACCAGTTTCCAATACATTTACAATACTATATAACCAGTTTCCAATACATTTACAATACTATATAACCAGTTTCCAATACATTTACAATACTATAAAACCAGTTTCCAATACATTTACAGTACTATATAACCAGTTTCCAATACATTTACAATACTATATAACCAGTTTCCAATACATTTACAGTACTATATAACCAGTTTCCAATACATTTACAATACTATATAACCAGTTTCCAATACATTTACAATACTATATAACTAGTTGCCAATACATTAACAATACTATATAACCAGTTTCCAATACCTTTACAATACTATATAACCAGTTTTCAATACATTTCCAATACTATATAACCAGTTTCCAATACATTTCCAATACTATATAACCAGTTTCCAATACATTTACAATACTATATAACCAGTTTTCAATACATCTACAATACTATATAACCAGTTTACAATACATCTACAATACTATATAACCAGTTTCCAATACATTTACAATACTATATAACCAGTTTTCAATACATTTCCAATACTATATAACCAGTTTCCAATACATTTCCAATACTATATAACCAGTTTCCAATACATTTACAATACTATATAACCAGTTTTCCATACATTTACAATACTATATAACGAGTTTCCAATACATTTACAATACTATATAACCAGATTCCAATACATTTACAATACTATATAACCAGTTTCCAATACATTTACAATACTATATAACGAGTTTCCAATACATCTACAATACTATATAACCAGTTTTCAATACATTTACAATACTATATAACCAGTTTCCAATACATCTACAATACTATATAACCAGTTTCCAATACATTTACAATACTATATAACCAGTTTACAATACATTTACAATACTATTTAACCAGTTTCCAATACATTTACAATACTATATAACCAGTTTCCAATACATTTACAATACTCTATAACCAGTTTCCAATACATTTACAATACTATATAACCAGTTTCCAATACATTTACAATACTATATAACGAGTTTCCAATACATCTACAATACTATATAACCAGTTTTCAATACATTTACAATACTATATAACCAGTTTCCAATACATCTACAATACTATATAACCAGTTTCCAATACATTTACATTACTATTTAACCAGTTTCCAATACTATATAACCAGTTTCCAATACATTTACAATACTATATAACAAGTTTCCAATACATTTACAATACTATATAACCAGTTTCCAATACATCTACAATACTATATAACCAGTTTCCAATACATTTACAATACTATATAACCAGTTTTCAATACATTTACAATACTATATAACCAGTTTCCAATAGATTTACAATACTATATAAGCAGTTTCCAATACATCTACAATACTATATAACCAGTTTCCAATACATTTACAATACTATATAACCAGTTTTCAATACATCTACAATACTATATAACGAGTTTCCAATACATTTACAATACTATATAACCAGATTCCAATACATTTACAATACTATATAACCAGTTTCCAATACATTTACAATACTATATAACGAGTTTCCAATACATCTACAATACTATATAACCAGTTTTCAATACATTTACAATACTATATAACCAGTTTCCAATACATCTACAATACTATATAACCAGTTTCCAATACATTTACAATACTATATAACCAGTTTACAATACATTTACAATACTATTTAACCAGTTTCCAATACATTTACAATACTATATAACCAGTTTCCAATACATTTACAATACTCTATAACCAGTTTCCAATACATTTACAATACTATTTAACCAGTTTCCAATACTATATAACCAGTTTCCAATACATTTACAATACTATTTAACCAGTTTCCAATACATTTACAATACTATATAACAAGTTTCCAATACATTTACAATACTATATAACAAGTTTCCAATACATTTACAATACTATATAACCAGTTTCCAATACATTTACAATACTATATAACCAGTTTCCAATACATTTACAATACTATATAACCAGTTTCCAATACATTTACAATACTATAAAACCAGTTTCCAATACATTTACAGTACTATATAACCAGTTTCCAATACATTTACAATACTATATAACCAGTTTCCAATACATTTACAGTACTATATAACAAGTTTCCAATACATTTACAATACTATATAACCAGTTTCCAATACATTTACAATACTATATAACTAGTTGCCAATACATTAACAATACTATATAACCAGTTTCCAATACCTTTACAATACTATATAACCAGTTTTCAATACATTTCCAATACTATATAACCAGTTTCCAATACATTTCCAATACTATATAACCAGTTTCCAATACATTTACAATACTATATAACCAGTTTTCAATACATCTACAATACTATATAACCAGTTTACAATACATCTACAATACTATATAACCAGTTTCCAATACATTTACAATACTATATAACCAGTTTTCAATACATTTCCAATACTATATAACCAGTTTCCAATACATTTCCAATACTATATAACCAGTTTCCAATACATTTACAATACTATATAACCAGTTTTCAATACATCTACAATACTATATAACGAGTTTCCAATACATTTACAATACTATATAACCAGATTCCAATACATTTACAATACTATATAACCAGTTTCCAATACATTTACAATACTATATAACCAGTTTCCAATACATCTACAATACTATATAACCAGTTTTCAATACATTTACAATACTATATAACCAGTTTCCAATACATCTACAATACTATATAACCAGTTTCCAATACATTTACAATACTATTTAACCAGTTTCCAATACTATATAACCAGTTTCCAATACATTTACAATACTATATAACCAGTTTCCAATACATTTACAATACTATATAACCAGTTTCCAATACATCTACAATACTATATAACCAGTTTCCAATACATTTACAATACTATATAACCAGTTTTCAATACATTTACAATAATATATAACCAGATTCCAATACATTTACAATACTATATAACCAGTTTCCAATACATTTACAATACTATATAACGAGTTTCCAATACATCTACAATACTATATAACCAGTTTTCAATACATTTACAATACTATATAACCAGTTTCCAATACATCTACAATACTATATAACCAGTTTCCAATACATTTACAATACTATATAACCAGTTTCCAATACATTTACAATACTATATAACCAGTTTCCAATACATTTACAATACTATATAACCAGTTTCCAATACATTTACAATACTATATAACCAGTTTCCAATACATTTACAATACTATATAACCAGTTTCCAATACATTTACAATACTATTTAACCAGTTTCCAATACATTTACAATACTATATAACCAGTTTCCAATACATTTACAATACTATATAACAAGTTTCCAATACATTTACAATACTATATAACCAGTTTCCAATACATTTACAATACTATATAACCAGTTTCCAATACATTTACAATACTATATAACCAGTTTCCAATACATTTACAATACTATATAACCAGTTTTCAATACATTTACAATACTATATAACCAGTTTCCAATACATTTACAATACTATATAACCAGTTTCCAATACATTTACAATACTATATAACCAGTTTCCAATACATTTACAATACTATATAACCAGTTTCCAATACATTTACAATACTATATAACCAGTTTCCAATACATTTACAATACTATATAACCAGTTTCCAATACATTTACAATACTATATAACCAGTTTCCAATACATTTACAATACTATATAACCAGTTTCCAATACATTTACAATACTATATAACCAGTTTCCAATACATTTACAATACTATATAACCAGTTTCCAATACATTTACAATACTATATAACCAGTTTCCAATACATTTACAATACTATATAACCAGTTTCCAATACATTTACAATACTATATAACCAGTTTTCAATACATTTACAATACTATATAACCAGTTTCCAATACATCTACAATACTATATAACCAGTTTCCAATACATTTACAATACTATATAACCAGTTTCCAATACATTTACAATACTATATAACCAGTTTCCAATACATTTACAATACTATATAACCAGTTTCCAATACATTTACAATACTATATAACCAGTTTCCAATACATTTACAATACTATATAACCAGTTTCCAATACATTTACAATACTATATAACCAGTTTCCAATACATTTACAATACTATATAACCAGTTTCCAATACATTTACAATACTATATAACCAGTTTCCAATACATTTACAATACTATATAACCAGTTTCCAATACATTTACAATACTATATAACCAGTTTCCAATACATTTACAATACTATATAACCAGTTTCCAATACATTTACAATACTATATAACCAGTTTCCAATACATTTACAATACTATATAACCAGTTTCCAATACATTTACAATACAATACATTTATACTATATAACCAGTTTCCAATACATTTACAATACTATATAACCAGTTTCCAATACATTTACAATACTATATAACCAGTTTCCAATACATTTACAATACTATATAACCAGTTTCCAATACATTTACAATACTATATAACCAGTTTCCAATACATTTACAATACTATATAACCAGTTTCCAATACATTTACAATACTATATAACCAGTTTCCAATACATTTACAATACTATATAACCAGTTTCCAATACATTTACAATACTATATAACCAGTTTCCAATACATTTACAATACTATATAACCAGTTTCCAATACATTTACAATACTATATAACCAGTTTCCAATACATTTACAATACTATATAACCAGTTTCCAATACATTTACAATACTATATAACCAGTTTCCAATACATTTACAATACTATATAACCAGTTTCCAATACATTTACAATACTATATAACCAGTTTCCAATACATTTACAATACTATATAACCAGTTTCCAATACATTTACAATACTATATAACCAGTTTCCAATACATTTACAATACTATATAACCAGTTTCCAATACATTTACAATACTATATAACCAGTTTCCAATACATTTACAATACTATATAACCAGTTTCCAATACATTTACAATACTATATAACCAGTTTCCAATACATTTACAATACTATATAACCAGTTTCCAATACATTTACAATACTATATAACCAGTTTCCAATACATTTACAATACTATATAACCAGTTTCCAATACATTTACAATACTATATAACCAGTTTCCAATACATTTACAATACTATATAACCAGTTTTCAATACATTTACAATACTATATAACCAGTTTCCAATACATTTACAATACTATATAACCAGTTTCCAATACATTTACAATACTATATAACCAGTTTTCAATACATTTACAATACTATATAACCAGTTTCCAATACATTTACAATACTATATAACCAGTTTCCAATACATTTACAATACTATATAACCAGTTTCCAATACATTTACAATACTATATAACCAGTTTCCAATACATTTACAATACTATATAACCAGTTTCCAATACATTTACAATACTATATAACCAGTTTCCAATACATTTACAATACTATATAACCAGTTTCCAATACATTTACAATACTATCCAATACAACCATATAACCAGTTTCCAATACATTTACAATACTATATAACCAGTTTCCAATACATTTACAATACTATATAACCAGTTTACCAATACATTTACAATACTATATAACCAGTTTCCAATACATTTACAATACTATATAACCAGTTTCCAATACATTTACAATACTATATAACCAGTTTCCAATACATTTACAATACTATATAACCAGTTTCCAATACATTTACAATACTATATAACCAGTTTCCAATACATTTACAATACTATATAACCAGTTTCCAATACATTTACAATACTATATAACCAGTTTTCAATACATTTACAATACTATATAACCAGTTTCCAATACATTTACAATACTATATAACCAGTTTCCAATACATTTACAATACTATATAACCAGTTTCCAATACATTTACAATACTATATAACCAGTTTCCAATACATTTACAATACTATATAACCAGTTTTCAATACATTTACAATACTATATAACCAGTTTCCAATACATTTACAATACTATATAACCAGTTTCCAATACATTTACAATACTATATAACCAGTTTCCAATACATTTACAATACTATATAACCAGTTTCCAATACATCTACAATACTATATAACCAGTTTCCAATACATTTACAATACTATATAACCAGTTTCCAATACATTTACAATACTATATAACCAGTTTCCAATACATTTACAATACTATATAACCAGTTTCCAATACATTTACAATACTATATAACCAGTTTCCAATACATTTACAATACTATATAACCAGTTTTCAATACATTTACAATACTATATAACCAGTTTCCAATACATTTACAATACTATATAACCAGTTTCCAATACATTTACAATACTATATAACCAGTTTTCAATACATTTACAATACTATATAACCAGTTTCCAATACATTTACAATACTATATAACCAGTTTCCAATACATTTACAATACTATATAACCAGTTTCCAATACATTTACAATACTATATAACCAGTTTCCAATACATTTACAATACTATATAACCAGTTTTCAATACATTTACAATACTATATAACCAGTTTCCAATACATTTACAATACTATATAACCAGTTTCCAATACATTTACAATACTATATAACCAGTTTCCAATACATTTACAATACTATATAACCAGTTTCCAATACATTTACAATACTATATAACCAGTTTCCAATACATTTACAATACTATATAACCAGTTTCCAATACATTTACAATACTATTTAACCAGTTTCCAATACTATATAACCAGTTTCCAATACATTTACAATACTATATAACCAGTTTCCAATACATTTACAATACTATATAACCAGTTTCCAATACATTTACAATACTATATAACCAGTTTCCAATACATTTACAATACTATATAACCAGTTTCCAATACATTTACAATACTATATAACCAGTTTCCAATACATTTACAATACTATATAACCAGTTTCCAATACATTTACAATACTATATAACCAGTTTCCAATACATTTACAATACTATATAACCAGTTTCCAATACATTTACAATACTATATAACCAGTTTCCAATACATTTACAATACTATATAACCAGTTTACAATACATTTACAATACTATATAACCAGTTTTCAATACATTTACAATACTATATAACCAGTTTCCAATACATTTACAATACTATATAACCAGTTTCCAATACATTTACAATACTATATAACCAGTTTCCAATACATTTACAATACTATATAACCAGTTTCCAATACATTTACAATACTATATAACCAGTTTCCAATACATTTACAATACTATATAACCAGTTTCCAATACATTTACAATACTATATAACCAGTTTTCAATACATTTCCAATACTATATAACCAGTTTCCAATACATTTACAATACTATATAACCAGTTTCCAATACATTTACAATACTATATAACCAGTTTTCAATACATCTACAATACTATATAACCAGTTTCCAATACATTTACAATACTATATAACCAGTTTCCAATACATTTACAATACTATATAACCAGTTTCCAATACATTTACAATACTATATAACCAGTTTCCAATACATCTACAATACTATATAACCAGTTTCCAATACATTTACAATACTATATAACCAGTTTCCAATACATCTACAATACTATATAACCAGTTTCCAATACATTTACAATACTATATAACCAGTTTCCAATACATTTACAATACTATTTAACCAGTTTCCAATACATTTACAATACTATATAACCAGTTTCCAATACATTTACAATACTCTATAACCAGTTTCCAATACATTTACAATACTATATAACAAGTTTCCAATACATTTCCAATACTATATAACAAGTTTCCAATACATTTACAATACTATTTAACCAGTTTCCAATACTATATAACCAGTTTCCAATACATTTACAATACTATTTAACCAGTTTCCAATACTATATAACCAGTTTCCAATACATTTACAATACTATATAACCAGTTTTCAATACATCTACAATACTATATAACCAGTTTACAATACATCTACAATACTATATAACCAGTTTCCAATACATTTACAATACTATATAACCAGTTTACAATACATCTACAATTCTATATAACCAGTTTCCAATACATTTACAATACTATATAACCAGTTTTCAATACATTTACAATACTATATAACCAGTTTCCAATACATTTACAATACTATATAACCAGTTTCCAATACATTTACAATACTATATAACCAGTTTCCAATACATTTACAATACTATATAACCAGTTTCCAATACATTTACAATACTATATAACCAGTTTCCAATACATTTACAATACTATATAACCAGTTTCCAATACATTTACAATACTATATAACCAGTTTCCAATACATTTACAATACTATATAACCAGTTTCCAATACATTTACAATACTATATAACCAGTTTCCAATACATTAACAATACTATATAACCAGTTTCCAATACATTTACAATACTATATAACCAGTTTTCAATACATTTACAATACTATATAACCAGTTTCCAATACATTTACAATACTATATAACCAGTTTCCAATACATTTACAATACTATATAACCAGTTTTCAATACATCTACAATACTATATAACGAGTTTCCAATACATTTACAATACTATATAACCAGATTCCAATACATTTACAATACTATATAACCAGTTTCCAATACATTTACAATACTATATAACGAGTTTCCAATACATCTACAATACTATATAACCAGTTTTCAATACATTTACAATACTATATAACCAGTTTCCAATACATCTACAATACTATATAACCAGTTTCCAATACATTTACAATACTATATAACCAGTTTACAATACATTTACAATACTATTTAACCAGTTTCCAATACATTTACAATACTATATAACCAGTTTCCAATACATTTACAATACTATATAACCAGTTTCCAATACATTTACAATACTATATAACAAGTTTCCAATACATTTACAATACTATATAACAAGTTTCCAATACATTTACAATACTATTTAACCAGTTTCCAATACTATATAACCAGTTTCCAATACATTTACAATACTATTTAACCAGTTTCCAATACTATATAACCAGTTTCCAATACATTTACAATACTATATAACCAGTTTTCAATACATCTACAATACTATATAACCAGTTTACAATACATCTACAATACTATATAACCAGTTTCCAATACATTTACAATACTATATAACCAGTTTACAATACATTTACAATACTATATAACCAGTTTACAATACATCTACAATACTATATAACCAGTTTCCAATACATTTACAATACTATATAACCAGTTTTCAATACATTTACAATACTATATAACCAGTTTCCAATACATTTACAATACTATATAACCAGTTTCCAATACATTTACAATACTATATAACCAGTTTCCAATACATTTACAATACTATATAACCAGTTTCCAATACATTTACAATACTATATAACCAGTTTCCAATACATTTACAATACTATATAACCAGTTTCCAATACATTTACAATACTATATAACCAGTTTCCAATACATTTACAGTACTATATAACCAGTTTCCAATACATTTACAATACTATATAACCAGTTTCCAATACATTTACAATACTATATAACTAGTTGCCAATACATTAACAATACTATATAACCAGTTTCCAATACCTTTACAATACTATATAACCAGTTTTCAATACATTTACAATACTATATAACCAGTTTCCAATACATTTACAATACTATATAACCAGTTTCCAATACATTTACAATACTATATAACCAGTTTTCAATACATCTACAATACTATATAACCAGTTTCCAATACATTTACAATACTATATAACCAGATTCCAATACATTTACAATACTATATAACCAGTTTCCAATACATTTACAATACTATATAACGAGTTTCCAATACATCTACAATACTATATAACCAGTTTTCAATACATTTACAATACTATATAACCAGTTTCCAATACATCTACAATACTATATAACCAGTTTCCAATACATTTACAATACTATATAACCAGTTTACAATACATTTACAATACTATTTAACCAGTTTCCAATACATTTACAATACTATATAACCAGTTTCCAATACATTTACAATACTCTATAACCAGTTTCCAATACATTTACAATACTATATAACCAGTTTCCAATACATTTACAATACTATATAACGAGTTTCCAATACATCTACAATACTATATAACCAGTTTTCAATACATTTACAATACTATATAACCAGTTTCCAATACATCTACAATACTATATAACCAGTTTCCAATACATTTACAATACTATTTAACCAGTTTCCAATACTATATAACCAGTTTCCAATACATTTACAATACTATATAACAAGTTTCCAATACATTTACAATACTATATAACCAGTTTCCAATACATCTACAATACTATATAACCAGTTTCCAATACATTTACAATACTATATAACCAGTTTTCAATACATTTACAATACTATATAACCAGTTTCCAATAGATTTACAATACTATATAACCAGTTTCCAATACATCTACAATACTATATAACCAGTTTCCAATACATTTACAATACTATATAACCAGTTTTCAATACATCTACAATACTATATAACGAGTTTCCAATACATTTACAATACTATATAACCAGATTCCAATACATTTACAATACTATATAACCAGTTTCCAATACATTTACAATACTATATAACCAGTTTCCAATACATCTACAATACTATATAACCAGTTTTCAATACATTTACAATACTATATAACCAGTTTCCAATACATCTACAATACTATATAACCAGTTTCCAATACATTTACAATACTATATAACCAGTTTACAATACATTTACAATACTATTTAACCAGTTTCCAATACATTTACAATACTATATAACCAGTTTCCAATACATTTACAATACTCTATAACCAGTTTCCAATACATTTACAATACTATTTAACCAGTTTCCAATACTATATAACCAGTTTCCAATACATTTACAATACTATTTAACCAGTTTCCAATACATTTACAATACTATATAACAAGTTTCCAATACATTTACAATACTATATAACAAGTTTCCAATACATTTACAATACTATATAACCAGTTTCCAATACATTTACAATACTATATAACCAGTTTCCAATACATTTACAGTACTATATAACCAGTTTCCAATACATTTACAATACTATATAACCAGTTTCCAATATATTTACAATACTATATAACCAGTTTCCAATACATCTACAATACTATATAACCAGTTTTCAATACATTTACAATACTATATAACCAGTTTCCAATACATTTACAATACTATATAACCAGTTTCCAATACATTTACAGTACTATATAACCAGTTTCCAATACATTTACAATACTATATAACCAGTTTCCAATACATTTACAATACTATATAACTAGTTTCCAATACATTAACAATACTATATAACCAGTTTCCAATACATCTACAATACTATATAACCAGTTTTCAATACATTTCCAATACTATATAACCAGTTTCCAATACATTTCCAATACTATATAACCAGTTTCCAATACATTTACAATACTATATAACCAGTTTTCAATACATCTACAATACTATATAACGAGTTTCCAATACATTTACAATACTATATAACCAGATTCCAATACATTTACAATACTATATAACCAGTTTCCAATACATTTACAATACTATATAACGAGTTTCCAATACATCTACAATACTATATAACCAGTTTCCAATACATTTACAATACTATATAACCAGTTTCCAATACATCTACAATACTATATAACCAGTTTCCAATACATTTACAATACTATATAACCAGTTTCCAATATATTTACAATACTATTTAACCAGTTTCCAATACATTTACAATACTATATAACCAGTTTCCAATACATTTACAATACTCTATAACCAGTTTCCAATACATTTACAATACTATATAACCAGTTTCCAATACATTTACAATACTATATAACCAGTTTTCAATACATCTACAATACTATATAACGAGTTTCCAATACATTTACAATACTATATAACCAGATTCCAATACATTTACAATACTATATAACCAGTTTCCAATACATTTACAATACTATATAACGAGTTTCCAATACATCTACAATACTATATAACCAGTTTCCAATACATTTACAATACTATATAACCAGTTTCCAATACATCTACAATACTATATAACCAGTTTCCAATACATTTACAATACTATATAACCAGTTTCCAATATATTTACAATACTATTTAACCAGTTTCCAATACATTTACAATACTATATAACCAGTTTCCAATACATTTACAATACTCTATAACCAGTTTCCAATACATTTACAATACTATATAACAAGTTTCCAATACATTTCCAATACTATATAACAAGTTTCCAATACATTTACAATACTATTTAACCAGTTTCCAATACTATATAACCAGTTTCCAATACATTTACAATACTATTTAACCAGTTTCCAATACTATATAACCAGTTTCCAATACATTTACAATACTATATAACCAGTTTCCAATACATCTACAATACTATATAACCAGTTTCCAATACATTTACAATACTATATAACCAGTTTTCAATACATTTACAATACTATATAACCAGTTTCCAATACATCTACAATACTATATAACCAGTTTTCAATACATTTACAATACTATATAACCAGTTTCCAATACATTTACAATACTCTATAACCAGTTTCCAATACATTTCCAATACTATATAACAAGTTTCCAATACATTTACAATACTATTTAACCAGTTTCCAATACTATATAACCAGTTTCCAATACATTTACAATACTATATAACAAGTTTCCAATACATTTACAATACTATATAACCAGTTTCCAATACATCTACAATACTATATAACCAGTTTCCAATACATTTACAATACTATATAACCAGTTTTCAATACATTTACAATACTATATAACCAGTTTCCAATACATTTACAATACTATATAACCAGTTTCCAATACATCTACAATACTATATAACCAGTTTCCAATACATTTACAATACTATATAACCAGTTTTCAATACATCTACAATACTATATAACGAGTTTCCAATACATTTACAATACTATATAACCAGTTTCCAATACATTTACAATACTATATAACCAGTTTCCAATACATTTACAATACTATATAACGAGTTTCCAATACATCTACAATACTATATAACCAGTTTTCAATACATTTACAATACTATATAACCAGTTTCCAATACATCTACAATACTATATAACCAGTTTCCAATACATTTACAATACTATATAACCAGTTTACAATACATTTACAATACTATTTAACCAGTTTCCAATACATTTACAATACTATATAACCAGTTTCCAATACATTTACAATACTATATAACCAGTTTCCAATACATTTACAATACTATTTAACCAGTTTCCAATACTATATAACCAGTTTCCAATACATTTACAATACTATTTAACCAGTTTCCAATACATTTACAATACTATATAACAAGTTTCCAATACATTTACAATACTATATAACAAGTTTCCAATACATTTACAATACTATATAACCAGTTTCCAATACATTTACAATACTATATAACCAGTTTCCAATACATTTACAGTACTATATAACCAGTTTCCAATACATTTACAATACTATATAACCAGTTTTCAATACATTTACAATACTATATAACCAGTTTCCAATACATTTACAATACTATATAACCAGTTTCCAATACATTTACAATACTATATAACCAGTTTCCAATACATCTACAATACTATATAACCAGTTTTCAATACATTTACAATACTATATAACCAGTTTCCAATACATTTACAATACTATATAACCAGTTTCCAATACATTTACAGTACTATATAACCAGTTTCCAATACATTTACAATACTATATAACCAGTTTCCAATACATTTACAATACTATATAACTAGTTTCCAATACATTAACAATACTATATAACCAGTTTCCAATACATCTACAATACTATATAACCAGTTTTCAATACATTTCCAATACTATATAACCAGTTTCCAATACATTTCCAATACTATATAACCAGTTTCCAATACATTTACAATACTATATAACCAGTTTTCAATACATCTACAATACTATATAACCAGTTTCCAATACATTTACAATACTATATAACCAGATTCCAATACATTTACAATACTATATAACCAGTTTCCAATACATTTACAATACTATATAACGAGTTTCCAATACATCTACAATACTATATAACCAGTTTCCAATACATTTACAATACTATATAACCAGTTTCCAATACATCTACAATACTATATAACCAGTTTCCAATACATTTACAATACTATATAACCAGTTTCCAATATATTTACAATACTATTTAACCAGTTTCCAATACATTTACAATACTATATAACCAGTTTCCAATACATTTACAATACTCTATAACCAGTTTCCAATACATTTACAATACTATATAACCAGTTTCCAATACATTTACAATACTATATAACCAGTTTTCAATACATCTACAATACTATATAACGAGTTTCCAATACATTTACAATACTATATAACCAGATTCCAATACATTTACAATACTATATAACCAGTTTCCAATACATTTACAATACTATATAACGAGTTTCCAATACATCTACAATACTATATAACCAGTTTCCAATACATTTACAATACTATATAACCAGTTTCCAATACATCTACAATACTATATAACCAGTTTCCAATACATTTACAATACTATATAACCAGTTTCCAATATTTTTACAATACTATTTAACCAGTTTCCAATACATTTACAATACTATATAACCAGTTTCCAATACATTTACAATACTCTATAACCAGTTTCCAATACATTTACAATACTATATAACAAGTTTCCAATACATTTCCAATACTATATAACAAGTTTCCAATACATTTACAATACTATTTAACCAGTTTCCAATACTATATAACCAGTTTCCAATACATTTACAATACTATTTAACCAGTTTCCAATACTATATAACCAGTTTCCAATACATTTACAATACTATATAACCAGTTTCCAATACATCTACAATACTATATAACCAGTTTCCAATACATTTACAATACTATATAACCAGTTTTCAATACATTTACAATACTATATAACCAGTTTCCAATACATCTACAATACTATATAACCAGTTTTCAATACATTTACAATACTATATAACCAGTTTCCAATACATTTACAATACTCTATAACCAGTTTCCAATACATTTCCAATACTATATAACAAGTTTCCAATACATTTACAATACTATTTAACCAGTTTCCAATACTATATAACCAGTTTCCAATACATTTACAATACTATTTAACCAGTTTCCAATACATTTACAATACTATATAACAAGTTTCCAATACATTTACAATACTATATAACAAGTTTCCAATACATTTACAATACTATATAACCAGTTTCCAATACATCTACAATACTATATAACCAGTTTCCAATACTTTTACAATACTATATAACCAGTTTTCAATACATTTACAATACTATATAACCAGTTTCCAATACATTTACAATATTATATAACCAGTTTTCAATACATTTAGAATATTATATAACCAATTTCCAATACATTTAGAATATATATAACCAGTTTCCAATACATTTACAATACTATATAACCAGTTTTCAATACATTTACAATACTATATAACGAGTTTCCAATACATTTACAATAATATATAACCAGTTTTCAATACTATATAACCAGTTTCCAATACATCTACAATACTATATAACCAGTTTCCAATACATCTACAATACTATATAACCAGTTTCCAATACATTTACAATAATATATAACCAGTTTTCAATACATTTACAATACTATATAACCAGTTTCCAATACATTTACAATACTATATAACCAGTTTCCATTCCAGATGTTATTCTAGGTTTTTCATTCAGTCCCAGCAGCTGTTTTTCGGTTTTTCAGTTTTTGCAGCAGTTTCTTGTTTAAATATCTCTTTCAACTTTACAAAAAGATTGTTAAATTTGACGTGAGAGACATAAACAAAAAGTGGACACCGAAACAACAATTGATGTTATAATCTTTAGCGCTATAGATTATGTTAAAATTTCTAACTTAAACCATTAATATTGTACTGTTAGAGTTTTATTGGAACGGACCTCAAGAAGCTGTAAAGCGAACGTTGAGTCCAATTAAAGACAAATCTGTTTAGTGCTGTAAGTTCGTTTCTTACAGATATTATGACATCTTTTATACACCAACTTTCACTACATCAATAAACTTCTGTTTAATTAAACATTTATTTACGTCAAGTGAATCCTGTCATGCCGTGTTAGCGAGTAACATGGTGAGGTGGTTCAGAGGGGTATGTAATAAATTCCCTAACATATTATCTCATTAGTTATCAATAGTTAGTTCATAGATCATAACTAGCGTCGAGAGAAAGAACGGACTTCTGTTGTTAGGAAGTGTACCTGGAGACGGCTGGTATGGGTCATAGCAGCTGTATTGAGATTCCTGTTGTAAACAGTGTTAGAAAGTGTACCTGAAGACGGCTGGTATGGGTCATAGCAGCTTTATTGAGATTCCTGTTGTAAACGGTGTTAGAAAGTGTACCTGAAGACGGTGGTATGGGTCATAGCAGCTTTATTGAGATTCCTGTTGTAAACGGTGTTAGAAAGTGTATCTGAAAACGGCTGGTATGGGTCATAGCAGCTGTATTGAGATTCCTGTTGTAAACAGTATTAGAAAGTGTACCTGAAGACGGCTGGTATGGGTCATAGCAGCTGTATTGAGATTCCTGTTGTAAACAGTGTTAGAAAGTGTACCTGAAGACGGCTGGTATGGGTCATAGCAGCTGTATTGAGATTCCTGTTGTAAACGGTGTTAGAAAGTGTACCTGAAGACGGCTGGTATGGGTCATAGCAGCTGTATTGAGATTCCTGTTGTAAACGGTGTTAGAAAGTGTACCTGAAGACGGCTGGTATGGGTCATAGCAGCTGTATTGAAATTCTTGTTGTAAACGGTGTTAGAAAGTGTACCTGAAGACGGCTGGTATGGGTCATAGCAGCTGTATTGAAATTCTTGTTGTAAACGGTGTTAGAAAGTGTACCTGAAGACGGCTGGTATGGGTCATAGCAGCTGTATTGAGATTCCTGTTGTAAACAGTGTTAGAAAGTGTACCTGAAGACGGCTGGTATGGGTCATAGCAGCTGTATTGAAATTCTTGTTGTAAACGGTGTTAGAAAGTGTACCTGAAGACGGCTGGTATGGGTCATAGCAGCTGTATTGAAATTCTTGTTGTAAACGGTGTTAGAAAGTGTACCTGAAGACGGCTGGTATGGGTCATAGCAGCTGTATTGAGATTCCTGTTGTAAACAGTGTTAGAAAGTGTACCTGAAGACGGCTGGTATGGGTCATAGCAGCTGTATTGAGATTCCTGTTGTAAACGGTGTTAGAAAGTGTACCTGAAGACGGGTGGTATGGGTTATAGCAGCTGTCTTGAAATTCTTGTTGTAAACGGTGTTAGAAAGTGTACCTGAAGACGGTTGGTATGGGTCATAGCAGCTGTATTGAGATTTCTGTTGTAAACAGTGTTAGAAAGTGTACCTGAAGACGGTGGTATGGGTCATAGCAGCTGTATTGAGATTCCTGTTGTAAACGGTGTTAGAAAGTGTACCTGAAGACGGCTGGTATGGGTCATAGCAGCTGTATTGAGATTCCTGTTGTAAACAGTGTTAGAAAGTGTACCTGAAGACGGCTGGTATGGGTCATAGCAGTTGTATTGAGATTCCTGTTGTAAACAGTGTTAGAAAGTGTACCTGAAGACGGCTGGTATGGGTCATAGCAGCTGTATTGAGATTCCTGTTGTAAACGGTGTTAGAAAGTGTACCTGAAGACGGCTGGTATGAGTCATAGCAGCTGTATTGAGATTCCTGTTGTAAACAGTGTTAGAAAGTGTACCTGAAGACGGCTGGTATGGGTCATAGCAGCTGTATTGAGATTCCTGTTGTAAACGGTGTTAGAAAGTGTACCTGAAGACGGCTGGTATGGGTTATAGCAGCTGTCTTGAAATTCTTGTTGTAAACGGTGTTAGAAAGTGTACCTGAAGACGGCTGGTATGGGTCATAGCAGCTGTATTGAGATTCCTGTTGTAAACAGTGTTAGAAAGTGTACCTGAAGACGGCTGGTATGGGTCATAGCAGCTGTATTGAGATTCCTGTTGTAAACAGTGTTAGAAAGTGTACCTGAAGACGGCTGGTATGGGTCATAGCAGCTGTATTAAGATTCCTGTTGTAAACAGTGTTAGAAAGTGTAACTGAAGACGGCTGGTATGGGTCATGGCAGCTGTATTGAGATCCTTGTTGTAAACGGTGTTAGAAAGTGTACCTGAAGACGGCTGGTATGGGTCATAGCAGCTGTATTGAGATTCCTGTTGTAAACAGTGTTAGAAAGTGTGCCTGAAGACGGCTGGTATGGGTCATAGCAGCTGTATTGAGATTCCTGTTGTAAACAGTGTTAGAAAGTGTACCTGAAGACGGCTGGTATGGGTCATAGAAGCTTTATTGAGATTCCTGTTGTAAACGGTGTTAGAAAGTGTACCTGAAGACGGCTGGTATGGGTCATAGAAGCTTTATTGAGATTCCTGTTGTAAACGGTGTTAGAAAGTGTACCTGAAGACGGCTGGTATGGGTTATAGCAGTTGTATTGAGATCCTTGTTGTAAACGGTGTTAGAAAGTGTACCTGAAGACGGCTGGTATGGATCATAGCAGCTGTATTGAGATTCCTGTTGTAAACGGTGTTAGAAAGTGTACCTGAAAACGGGTTGTATGGGTTATAGCAGCTATCTTGAAATTCTTGTTGTAAACGGTGTTAGAAAGTGTACCTGAAGACGGCTGGTATGGGTCATAGCAGCTATCTTGAGATTCCTGTTGTAAACAGTGTTAGAAAGTGTACCTGAAGACGGCTGGTATGGGTCATAGCAGCTATCTTGAGATTCCTGTTGTAAACGGTGTTAGAAAGTGTACCTGAAGACGGCTGGTATGGGTCATAGCAGCTGTATTGAGATTCCTGTTGTAAACGGTGTTAGAAAGTGTACCTGAAGACGGCTGGTATGGATCATAGCAGCTGTATTGAGATTCCTGTTGTAAACGGTGTTAGAAAGTGTACCTGAAGACGGCTGGTATGGGTTATAGCAGCTGTATTGAGATTTCTGTTGTAAACAGTGTTAGAAAGTGTACCTAAAGAGGGCTGGGATACAGTTTTACTTGAAGTGTATTTCTCGTCATCAGAGATATTGGGTAATTTGTGAAATACTATACATTCCAATCGGCGATCTTGTAGTCAGACGTAATTATGAATCTTTGCTTCACTTATTAGAAATAAGAATTAATGTAATCTTTAAGTAATAAAGTCATTAAACACATGAGTAGTCGCAATAGTAATAAAAGATATCACACTTTTATTGAGCGTTCATTTATAATGATAGACTTGGAAAATTTACTTAAGATAAAGCTATACATGTAAGCCTTAATACTATATATTTGAATTTTATAGAAGGTCTGATAAAGTGTTTGAGAATCCCATTTAAGGGACTCCATTTTGTTGCTTCGAATTCGAATGGCTTTCTTAAACCTAAACAATGTAATAACAATATAATAACAATGTAATATAAAGTTTTTTGTTTATGAAATGATTTCTGTATCAGAAACATTATCCTATCAAGGCATTCAAGATACGTCTTTAACCAATCGTGGTATGATGTCTTATCGTTTTTGGAATGGTTTGCTAGGACAAACAGAAGCCGAAGAAAATTACCAAAAATACAGATAACAGTATTATTTATTTACGGGTCCATTTTTGACCCTACCATGTTTGAGACCTACCAAGATACCGATTGTAGTAGCTAGGACATTCGTTGATGGTAAACTTTTCGTGGAAGCTGTTCACAGATACTATTATAACAAGAACATTCCTTGATGGTTAATGTATACATTAAATAAATCTCCCTGTTACGTACATACGTTTATTTTGTAAAAATATGGATGCATAACACAACTAACAGCATATTTGAAATATATGAATCAATTACTTAGTTAAGAGTTGTCAGAAGGCAAGCACCAAGTCTTAGTAAAACAAGAAGTATTAAAATACATAAAAACATTATAGTAATGAATCATGATCACCACTAAAGCTTATAAACATATTAACCCGATAAATTCTTCCCTCAACACTAGGCTTAATGTCTTCTAAAACTCTGGATTCGATCCCTGCATGGGTACAACACATTTAACTCGTTTTGTAGCTTTGCGCTAAACCCAAATCAAACATTTCATTTATTTTAGCACGATATCGTAAGTATTCCTAGTTAAAAAGCTGTAATCTATATCCAGACATATTTAACTAACAACCAATAGATACGCGAACAGACATAATTAATTAACAACTAACAGAGACACGAACAGACATATTCAATTTACAACTAACAGAGACACGAACAGACATATTCAATTTACAACTAACAGAGACACGAACAGAGTTATTTAATTAACAACTAACAGAGACACGAACAGAGTTATTTAATTAACAACTAGCAGAGACACGAACAGAGATATTTAATTAACAACTAACAGAGACACGAACAGACATATTCAATTTACAACTAACAGAGACACGAACAGAGATATTTAATTAACAACTAACAGAGACACGAACAGAGATATTTACTTAACAACTAACAGAGGCACGAACAGAGATATTTAATTAACAACTAATAGAGACACGAACTTTCCTACTGTTATTTTGAACCTTACGTCTTTGTTATAACCTAAAAACAAGCCGAAACAAAAATAAATTAATATATATATATATAAAGCGCTACACTAATTAAAAAGATCCCAGGGTACAAGTTACAATGTGGGATATAAAATGTTCCCGAGGGTGACTTCAGATATCGCTTCCTTTATCTAGTGTACTCAACTTACAAAGTGACTCAGTAATTTATGGTCTCATTATGTATTAAAATATTAATACTAAACAGTCAAATCGTAAAGAAGGACTGCGTTAAAAACAACAAATCCAAACCTGTAACTAATGATAATTTGTTATAAACAAAAATGATCTTAAAGAAAAATCAAAACGTTACACTAATCAAAAGGTTCCCAATGGTACCCGCTATAATGTGCGATATAAAATGTTCCCTGACTGTTGGAGGTAACTGAGGAAGAAGGACCTACAATGCGATGGGGATACACCATATATCACTGTTATCTTCCGTTCGTTGGTCTCGCATGAATATATTCTTATAGCTTTAATTATTTTATTAAATTAAGAGAGCAAGATGTGAGAGCTGAAACCCACAACGTCCCCTACACTGCCCGCAGACAACTGTGGGAAACTGACAGCTCTCCAAAGTAAGAAAGAAAATAGTGCCAAGTTGGTTACATGACCTTATTAAGAACTAAATATAGTTATCAGAAACCTTCAGTAAAATTTCCTTAATTTTTACTTTGTTTATTTGATACATTTTTATATTTATCACACAATGTTTTTATTAAGTCCACGAAATATTAATTTTTGTATCAATATTTGTTAATAATAAAATACTGTAATTTATTAGAAAATCTGAATAATTATGTAGTCAAAATGATTATAACAGAATGGTATTGTATATTGCTATTAGGCCCGGCAGGGCCAAGTGGTTAAGGCACTCGACTCCTAATCTGAAGGTCGCGGGTCCAAATTCCCATCACATCAAATATGCTTACCCTTTCAGTCGTTGTGGCATTATATTGTGAAGGTCAATCCCACTATTCCTTTAGTCTTACACTGCTAAATTAGGGACGGCTAGCGCAGATAGCCCTCGTGTAGCTTTGCGCGAAATTAAAAAAAACCCAACAATTTCCCCCTATCGATACACAAGGAAACTAAAGTACAATTACGATAAAAATTAATAATAATCAAACCGTAAGTGGAAAAGATTTAATTTATTTGTGGGTTAAATATATAATTATTTTATACTATAAATGTATTTTATATTGAAAACAATTATTTAATTAATAATCAACTGAAAAGTAGATTATTACCCACTTCTTTGTGGGTATTTGGGTATGTTAAATTTTTAAATACCCAGAAGGGTCAGGTGCACAAGACCTCTTCCTCCACCCCTAGCTTTCATGTCGGCTACTATTAAGAATTAGTTGTTGTTGTAGTGCTTCAGAAAGTAGTATTTGAATATTGTTATTGCAAAGTTTTGAAGTTGGCGCAAAGCTACAGAAGCGCCATCTACACTAGCCGTCCCTAATTTAGCAGTTAAAGACTCGATAGAAGATAGCTACTCATTACCACCCACCACCGACTCTTGGGCTCCTCTTTTATGAACGAATAATGGAATTAAGTGTAACGTTGTAACGCCCCCACGACTGGAAGGACGAGGATATGGAATAGAGATTCGAACCCGCGTCCTTCAGATTGCGAGTCAAGCGCTCTAACCAGCTAGCCAGGTGGAGCCAGTAGTTTTTGTAGTGAGTACTTATGTTAGGTTTGTAATTCTCATCGATTAGTATGTGAGTTTATCTACATTGACGAAGATAACATGTTTTATTTCATCATTTGATAAACCAAGTTAGGGTTAAGCTTTGCGATGGTAAAATCTTCAAACGGTTGTTCAATTTTTTGTTTCCGACTTCTATCAATAGTCCACACCCGAAACTTTCCTTCAGCTGAATCAGTCTTCGAATACGAGACATAGTTTCTAGTTGATTTTGTTTATAAAAAATATATCTGGTGTGAGCATTGGCCTCATGGCCAGGTGAGAGTTAAGAAATTTACGGTTAAGAAATAGCTGTTTCTAATTTTGTGCTAGTGAAGATACTCGATCAAAAGCACCCGCCGCCACAATACGTTCCGATTTAAATAACGAGAATTACTCTCACTCTTATAACACACCCAGCTGGAACAAGAAAGTGTATTTACTGTCATTGCAGCGCGAAAGTTGGACATTTCGATCCGCGGCTTGGCACGTTCTAACCTTGAACCGTACGGCCCGCAGTCCGGCACTGAAAATAACCAAGAAACTGATGTTTCTCTGACCTGTTACTTGATTGAAAATAAATATCAAGATATTTAATACAAGAACGTTTTCCGTTTCGAATATTGTACCTAGAAACCTTCCAAGATAATTGAGCTGTTTTAATAAACAACAAAGAACGCTTTTAAACGAATAGTCTGCTGAGTAATGTTCACCATCACGTATATTAAATATTCATTGAAGCCTTCTCTGCTACAAAATGTTGCACAAGTACAAGACTTGGTGCACTATCAAATCACACACACCAGGGTGAAGAATAAAGGCTAAAATGGCACACGTGTACTTGTCACGTACTGATACATACAGCTTGGCTTCCACTTCCATGTATGTGTGAGCTTTCTTATTGTTTTGTTAATTTCAATGTTTGTTCATATTATTTACTGTTGTAATGCCAAATGGTCATTGTTTTATGTTATGATATACACACGTCTTTAGGTTGATTTACAAGACCCGTTTAAACATATTTTTTAACACTATGGAACCTGTACAAACGTCTTTTTACATAAAACGTACACGAAAAGTTTGTTTTTGTCGAATTTCACGTGAAGCTACTCGGACTATCTGCGCTGGGTCTGATAGGTTAGAGGGTGGTCAAGAACACCTGCCGCCACCTCTTAGACTATTATTTACCAACAAATAGTGCAATTTATCGCCATATTATAAGGTTCTTACGATTAAAAAAAAGGACCCCTACCCACGATCCGCAAGCTAGGACCCCCTACCCACGGTCCGCAAGTTACGACCCCTACTCACGAAGCCGTGTAGAAGGGAAAAAAATATATAATGAAATATTCGTTTAAATTACTGTTTCGTTTTATGTCACGTGTTGTTGTAGATTGTTTCTCATTTTCATCACGAATGTGCGAAACACTTTCATAGTGGGTTAACTCACCAACGCCACGTGCAATGCTATAACATTGTTCTAAGGAAATACGTTGATAAATAGAACTTGCATCAACCAAAGTGCTTTTATTAATTTTCCTCTCAAGAAAACTGACTCGATTTTTTACATAATTGTTCATGCAATGTTTAAAGCCAACAAAAGCCTCGCTAAGCTCGGTTGTTATTCAACGTTCAGCGTACACTACACGAAACGAAAAAATGCGCACCAATGTGTGAGCGAAGTTGAATGAAATCACTAACAGATGACCTTTCCTTGGTTAACACTTCCTGGGTCAACACTTCCTGCTAACGTTGTTGTAAATAGATTACGTTTATTTCAAACATCCGTCAGCACGGTTTTGCATTTAAATCGGAATCGAAAAGGTTATAAATCCAAACGAGCCTGACTTGTGTTGGCCATGACTGTTAGGATCCCTAGTGAATGAAACAATTTATAAAGTCAAAAGAATAAATTACAAAGAATTCTCCTGTTTTACTTACAATTCGTTATGATGCTTTGAGACCGATAAGGTTCTACCACAAACATGTATACAAAACAAAGCAAAAGTAAACACAATACCAGAATGTGAACTGGCAGAGATGTAAACGGATGCCGACAACCTGACGTAAAACCTGCTTAAATCAGACAACAATATTTACTGTAAAGTAAATTATTACTTGTTCGAAACCTTCAACCCAAATTCTGGTAAAGAAACCTTCCCTTCAACCCAAGTTCTGGTAAAGAGACCTTCCCTTCAACCCAAGTTCTAGTAAAGAGACCTTCCCTTCAACCCAAGTTCTGGTAAAGAGACCTTCCCTTCAACCCAAGTTCTGGTAAAGAAACCTTCCCTTCAAACCAAGTTCTGGTAAAGAGACCTTCCCTTCAACCCAAGTTCTGGTAAAGAAACCTTCCCTTCAACCCAAGTTCTGGTAAAGAGACCTTCCCTTCAACCCAAATTCTGGTAAAGAAACCTTCCCTTCAACCCATGTTCTGGTAAAGAGACCTTCCCTTCAACCCAAGTTCTGGTAAAGAAACCTTCCCTTCAACCCATGTTCTGGTAAAGAGACCTTCCCTTCAACCCAAGTTCTGGTAAAGACACCTTCCCTTCAACCCAAGTTCTGGTAAAGAAACCTTTCCTTCAACCCAAGTTCTGGTAAAGAGACCTTCCCTTCAACCCAAGTTCTGGTAAAGAAACCTTCCCTTCAACCCAAGTTCTGGTAAAGAGACCTTCCCTTCAACCCAAGTTCTGGTAAAGAAACCTTCCCTTCAACCCATGTTCTGGTAAAGAGACCTTCCCTTCAACCCAAGTTCTGGTAAAGAGACCTTCCCTTCAACCCAAGTTCTGGTAAAGAAACCTTCCCTTCAACCCAATTTCTGGTAAAGAGACCTTCCCTTCAACCCAAGTTCTGGTAAAGAAACCTTCCCTTCAACCCATGTTCTGGTAAAGAAACCTTCCCTTCAACCCATGTTCTGGTAAAGAGACCTTCCCTTCAACCCAAGTTCTGGTAAAGAGACCTTCCCTTCAACCCAAGTTCTGGTAAAGAAACCTTCCCTTCAACCCATGTTCTGGTAAAGAGACCTTCCCTTCCAACCCAAGTTCTGGTAAAGAGACCTTCCCTTCAACCCAAGTTCTGGTAAAGAAACCTTCCCTTCAACCCATGTTCTGGTAAAGAGACCTTCCCTTCAACCAAAGTTCTGGTAAAGAAACCTTCCTTCAACCCATGTTCTGGTAAAGAGACCTTCCCTTCAACCCAAGTTCTGGTAAAGAGACCTTCCCTTCAACCCAAGTTCTGGTAAAGAGACCTTCCCTTCAACCCAAGTTCTGGTAAAGAGACCTTCCCTTCAACCAAAGTTCTGGTAAAGAGACCTTCCCTTCAACCAAAGTTCTGGTAAAGAGACCTTCCCTTCAACCCAAGTTCTGGTAAAGAAACCTTCCCTTCAACCCAAGGTCTGGTAAAGAAACCTTCCCTTCAACCCAAGTTCTGGTAAAGAGACCTTCCCTTCAACCCAAGTTCTGGTAAAGAAACCTTCCCTTCAACCCAAGGTCTGGTAAAGAAACCTTCCCTTCAACCCAAGTTCTGGTAAAGAAACCTTCCCTTCAACCCAAGTTCTGGTAAAGAGACCTTCCCTTCAACCAAAGTTCTGGTAAAGAGACCTTTCCTTCAACCCAAGTTCTGGTAAAGAGACCTTCCCTTCAACCCAAGGTCTGGTAAAGAAACCTTCCCTTCAACCCAAGTTCTGGTAAAGAGACCTTCCCTTCAACCCATGTTCTGGTAAAGAGACCTTCCCTTCAACCCAAGTTCTGGTAAAGAAACCTTCCCTTCAACCCAAGTTCTGGTAAAGAGACCTTCCCTTCAACCCATGTTCTGGTAAAGAGACCTTCCCTTCAACCCAAGTTCTGGTAAAGAAACCTTTCCTTCAACCCAAGTTCTGGTAAAGAGACCTTCCCTTCAACCCAAGTTCTGGTAAAGAGACCTTCCCTTCAACCCATGTTCTGGTAAAGAGACCTTCCCTTCAACCCAAGTTCTGGTAAAGAGACCTTCCCTTCAACCCAAGTTCTGGTAAAGAGACCTTCCCTTCAACCCATGTTCTGGTAAAGAGACCTTCCCTTCAACCCAAGTTCTGGTAAAGAGACCTTCCCTTCAACCCAAGTTCTGGTAAAGAGACCTTCCCTTCAACCCAAGTTCTGGTAAAGAGACCTTCCCTTCAACCAAAGTTCTGGTAAAGAGACCTTCCCTTCAACCAAAGTTCTGGTAAAGAGACCTTCCCTTCAACCCAAGTTCTGGTAAAGAAACCTTCCCTTCAACCCATGTTCTGGTAAAGAGACCTTCCCTTCAACCCATGTTCTGGTAAAGAGACCTTCCCTTCAACCCATGTTCTGGTAAAGAAACCTTCCCTTCAACCAAAGTTCTGGTAAAGAAACCTTTCCTTCAACCCAAGTTCTGGTAAAGAGACCTTCCCTTCAACCCAAGGTCTGGTAAAGAAACCTTCCCTTCAACCCAAGTTCTGGTAAAGAGACCTTCCCTTCAACCCATGTTCTGGTAAAGAGACCTTCCCTTCAACCCAAGTTCTGGTAAAGAAACCTTCCCTTCAACCCAAGTTCTGGTAAAGAGACCTTCCCTTCAACCCATGTTCTGGTAAAGAGACCTTCCCTTCAACCCAAGTTCTGGTAAAGAAACCTTTCCTTCAACCCAAGTTCTGGTAAAGAGACCTTCCCTTCAACCCAAGTTCTGGTAAAGAGACCTTCCCTTCAACCCAAGTTCTGGTAAAGAGACCTTCCCTTCAACCCAAGTTCTGGTAAAGAGACCTTCCCTTCAACCCAAGTTCTGGTAAAGAGACCTTCCCTTCAACCCAAGTTCTGGTAAAGAGACCTTCCCTTCAACCCAAGTTCTGGTAAAGAGACCTTCCCTTCAACCCAAGTTCTGGTAAAGAGACCTTCCCTTCAACCCATGTTCTGGTAAAGAGACCTTCCCTTCAACCCAAGTTCTGGTAAAGAAACCTTTCCTTCAACCCAAGTTCTGGTAAAGAGACCTTCCCTTCAACCCAAGTTCTGGTAAAGAGACCTTCCCTTCAACCCATGTTCTGGTAAAGAGACCTTCCCTTCAACCCAAGTTCTGGTAAAGAGACCTTCCCTTCAACCCAAGTTCTGGTAAAGAGACCTTCCCTTCAACCCAAGTTCTGGTAAAGAGACCTTCCCTTCAACCCAAGTTCTGGTAAAGAGACCTTCCCTTCAACCCATGTTCTGGTAAAGAGACCTTCCCTTCAACCCAAGTTCTGGTAAAGAAACCTTTCCTTCAACCCAAGTTCTGGTAAAGAGACCTTCCCTTCAACCCAAGTTCTGGTAAAGAGACCTTCCCTTCAACCCATGTTCTGGTAAAGAGACCTTCCCTTCAACCCAAGTTCTGGTAAAGAAACCTTTCCTTCAACCCAAGTTCTGGTAAAGAGACCTTCCCTTCAACCCAAGTTCTGGTAAAGAGACCTTCCCTTCAACCCAAGTTCTGGTAAAGAGACCTTCCCTTCAACCCAAGTTCTGGTAAAGAAACCTTCCCTTCAACCCATGTTCTGGTAAAGAGACCTTCCCTTCAACCCAAGTTCTGGTAAAGAAACCTTTCCTTCAACCCAAGTACTGGTAAAGAGACCTTCCCTTCAACCCAAGTTATGGTAAAGAAACCTTCCCTTCAACCCAAGTTCTGGTAAAGAGACCTTCCCTTCAACCCAAGTTCTGGTAAAGAAACCTTCCCTTCAACCCATGTTCTGGTAAAGAGACCTTCCCTTCAACCCAAGTTCTGGTAAAGAGACCTTCCCTTCAACCCATGTTCTGGTAAAGAGACCTTCCCTTCAACCCAAGTTCTGGTAAAGAAACCTTCCCTTCAACCCAAGTTCTGGTAAAGAAACCTTCCCTTCAACCCATGTTCTGGTAAAGAGACCTTCCCTTCAACCCATGTTCTGGTAAAGAGACCTTCCCTTCAACCCATGTTCTGGTAAAGAAACCTTCCCTTCAACCCATGTTCTGGTAAAGAAACCTTCCCTTCAACCAAAGTTCTGGTAAAGAAACCTTTCCTTCAACCCAAGTTCTGGTAAAGAGACCTTCTCTTCAACCCAAGGTCTGGTAAAGAAACCTTCCCTTCAACCCAAGTTCTGGTAAAGAGACCTTCCCTTCAACCCATGTTCTGGTAAAGAGACCTTCCCTTCAACCCAAGTTCTGGTAAAGAAACCTTCCCTTCAACCCAAGTTCTGGTAAAGAGACCTTCCCTTCAACCCATGTTCTGGTAAAGAGACCTTCCCTTCAGCCCAAGTTCTGGTAAAGAAACCTTTCCTTCAACCCAAGTTCTGGTAAAGAGACCTTCCCTTCAACCCAAGTTCTGGTAAAGAGACCTTCCCTTCAACCCATGTTCTGGTAAAGAGACCTTCCCTTCAACCCAAGTTCTGGTAAAGAAACCTTCCCTTCAACCCAAGTTCTGGTAAAGAAACCTTCCCTTCAACCAAAGTTCTGGTAAAGAAACCTTTCCTTCAACCCATGTTCTGGTAAAGAGACCTTCCCTTCAACCCATGTTCTGGTAAAGAGACCTTCCCTTCAACCCAAGTTCTGGTAAAGAAACCTTCCCTTCAACCCAAGTTCTGGTAAAGAGACCTTCCCTTCAACCCATGTTCTGGTAAAGAGACCTTCCCTTCAACCCAAGTTCTGGTAAAGAAACCTTTCCTTCAACCCAAGTTCTGGTAAAGAGACCTTCCCTTCAACCCAAGTTCTGGTAAAGAGACCTTCCCTTCAACCCATGTTCTGGTAAAGAGACCTTCCCTTCAACCCAAGTTCTGGTAAAGAAACCTTCCCTTCAACCCAAGTTCTGGTAAAGAAACCTTCCCTTCAACCAAAGTTCTGGTAAAGAAACCTTTCCTTCAACCCATGTTCTGGTAAAGAGACCTTCCCTTCAACCCAAGTTCTGGTAAAGAAACCTTCCCTTCAACCCATGTTCTGGTAAAGAGACCTTCCCTTCAACCCAAGTTCTGGTAAAGAAACCTTTCCTTCAACCCAAGTTCTGGTAAAGAAACCTTTCCTTCAACCCAAGTTCTGGTAAAGAAACCTTCCCTTCAACCCAAGTTCTGGTAAAGAAACCTTCCCTTCAACCCAAGTTCTGGTAAAGAGACCTTCCCTTCAACCCAAGTTCTGGTAAAGAAACCTTCCCTTCAACCCATGTTCTGGTAAAGAGACCTTCCCTTCAACCCAAGTTCTGGTAAAGAAACCTTTCCTTCAACCCAAGTTCTGGTAAAGAGACCTTCCCTTCAACCCAAGTTCTGGTAAAGAGACCTTCCCTTCAACCCAAGTTCTGGTAAAGAGACCTTCCCTTCAACCCAAGTTCTGGTAAAGAAACCTTCCCTTCAACCCATGTTCTGGTAAAGAGACCTTCCCTTCAACCCAAGTTCTGGTAAAGAAACCTTTCCTTCAACCCAAGTACTGGTAAAGAGACCTTCCCTTCAACCCAAGTTATGGTAAAGAAACCTTCCCTTCAACCCAAGTTCTGGTAAAGAGACCTTCCCTTCAACCCAAGTTCTGGTAAAGAAACCTTCCCTTCAACCCATGTTCTGGTAAAGAGACCTTCCCTTCAACCCAAGTTCTGGTAAAGAGACCTTCCCTTCAACCCATGTTCTGGTAAAGAGACCTTCCCTTCAACCCAAGTTCTGGTAAAGAAACCTTCCCTTCAACCCAAGTTCTGGTAAAGAAACCTTCCCTTCAACCCATGTTCTGGTAAAGAGACCTTCCCTTCAACCCATGTTCTGGTAAAGAGACCTTCCCTTCAACCCATGTTCTGGTAAAGAAACCTTCCCTTCAACCCATGTTCTGGTAAAGAAACCTTCCCTTCAACCAAAGTTCTGGTAAAGAAACCTTTCCTTCAACCCAAGTTCTGGTAAAGAGACCTTCTCTTCAACCCAAGGTCTGGTAAAGAAACCTTCCCTTCAACCCAAGTTCTGGTAAAGAGACCTTCCCTTCAACCCATGTTCTGGTAAAGAGACCTTCCCTTCAACCCAAGTTCTGGTAAAGAAACCTTCCCTTCAACCCAAGTTCTGGTAAAGAGACCTTCCCTTCAACCCATGTTCTGGTAAAGAGACCTTCCCTTCAACCCAAGTTCTGGTAAAGAAACCTTTCCTTCAACCCAAGTTCTGGTAAAGAGACCTTCCCTTCAACCCAAGTTCTGGTAAAGAGACCTTCCCTTCAACCCATGTTCTGGTAAAGAGACCTTCCCTTCAACCCAAGTTCTGGTAAAGAAACCTTCCCTTCAACCCAAGTTCTGGTAAAGAAACCTTCCCTTCAACCAAAGTTCTGGTAAAGAAACCTTTCCTTCAACCCATGTTCTGGTAAAGAGACCTTCCCTTCAACCCATGTTCTGGTAAAGAGACCTTCCCTTCAACCCAAGTTCTGGTAAAGAAACCTTCCCTTCAACCCAAGTTCTGGTAAAGAGACCTTCCCTTCAACCCATGTTCTGGTAAAGAGACCTTCCCTTCAACCCAAGTTCTGGTAAAGAAACCTTTCCTTCAACCCAAGTTCTGGTAAAGAGACCTTCCCTTCAACCCAAGTTCTGGTAAAGAGACCTTCCCTTCAACCCATGTTCTGGTAAAGAGACCTTCCCTTCAACCCAAGTTCTGGTAAAGAAACCTTCCCTTCAACCCAAGTTCTGGTAAAGAAACCTTCCCTTCAACCAAAGTTCTGGTAAAGAAACCTTTCCTTCAACCCATGTTCTGGTAAAGAGACCTTCCCTTCAACCCAAGTTCTGGTAAAGAAACCTTCCTTCAACCCATGTTCTGGTAAAGAGACCTTCCCTTCAACCCAAGTTCTGGTAAAGAAACCTTTCCTTCAACCCAAGTTCTGGTAAAGAAACCTTTCCTTCAACCCAAGTTCTGGTAAAGAAACCTTCCCTTCAACCCAAGTTCTGGTAAAGAAACCTTCCCTTCAACCCAAGTTCTGGTAAAGAGACCTTCCCTTCAACCCAAGTTCTGGTAAAGAAACCTTCCCTTCAACCCATGTTCTGTAAAGAGACCTTCCCTTCAACCCAAGTTCTGGTAAAGAAACCTTTCCTTCAACCCAAGTTCTGGTAAAGAGACCTTCCCTTCAACCCAAGTTCTGGTAAAGAAACCTTTCCTTCAACCCAAGTTCTGGTAAAGAGACCTTCCTTCAACCCAAGTTATGGTAAAGAAACCTTCCCTTCAACCCAAGTTCTGGTAAAGAGACCTTCCCTTCAACCCAAGTTATGGTAAAGAAACCTTCCCTTCAACCCATGTTCTGGTAAAGAGACCTTCCTTCAACCCAAGTTCTGGTAAAGAGACCTTCCTTCAACCCATGTTCTGGTAAAAGACCTTCCCTTCAACCCAAGTTCTGGTAAAGAAACCTTCCCTTCAACCCAAGTTCTGGTAAAGAGACCTTCCCTTCAACCAAAGTTCTGGTAAAGAAACCTTTCCTTCAACCCATGTTCTGGTAAAGAGACCTTCCCTTCAACCCAAGTTCTGGTAAAGAAACCTTCCCTTCAACCCATGTTCTGGTAAAGAGACCTTCCCTTCAACCCAAGTTCTGGTAAAGAAACCTTCCCTTCAACCCAAGTTCTGGTAAAGAAACCTTTCCTTCAACCCAAGTTTTGGTAAAGAGACCTTCCCTTCAACCCAAGTTCTGGTAAAGAAACCTTCCCTTCAACCCAAGTTCTGGTAAAGAGACCTTCCCTTCAACCCAAGTTCTGGTAAAGAAACCTTCCCTTCAACCCATGTTCTGGTAAAGAGACCTTCCCTTCAACCCAAGTTCTGGTAAAGAAACCTTTCCTTCAACCCAAGTTCTGGTAAAGAGACCTTCCCTTCAACCCAAGTTCTGGTAAAGAAACCTTTCCTTCAACCCAAGTTCTGGTAAAGAGACCTTCCCTTCAACCCAAGTTATGGTAAAGAAACCTTCCCTTCAACCCAAGTTCTGGTAAAGAGACCTTCCCTTCAACCCAAGTTCTGGTAAAGAAACCTTCCCTTCAACCCATGTTCTGGTAAAGAGACCTTCCCTTCAACACAAGTTCTGGTAAAGAAACCTTCCCTTCAACCCAAGTTCCGGTAAAGAGACCATCTCCTTCAACCCAATTTCTGGTGAAGAGACCTTCCCTTCAACCCATGTTCTGGTAAAGAGACCTTCCCTTCAACCCAATTTCTGGTGAAGAGACCTTCCCTTCAACCCAAGTTCTGGTAAAGAGACCTTCCCTTCAACCCAAGTTCTGGTAAAGAGACCTTCCCTTCAACCCAAGTTCTGGTAAAGAGACCTTCCTTCAACCCAAGTTCTGGTAAAGAAACCTTCCCTTCAACCCATGTTCTGGTAAAGAGACCTTCCCTTCCAACCCAAGTTCTGGTAAAGAGACCTTCCCTTCAACCCAAGTTCTGGTAAAGAAACCTTCCCTTCAACCCATGTTCTGGTAAAGAGACCTTCCCTTCAACCCAAGTTCTGGTAAAGAAACCTTCCCTTCAACCCATGTTCTGGTAAAGAGACCTTCCCTTCAACCCAAGTTCTGGTAAAGAAACCTTTCCTTCAACCCAAGTTCTGGTAAAGAGACCTTCCCTTCAACCCAAGTTCTGGTAAAGAAACCTTTCCTTCAACCCAAGTTCTGGTAAAGAGACCTTCCCTTCAACCCAAGTTATGGTAAAGAAACCTTCCCTTCAACCCAAGTTCTGGTAAAGAGACCTTCCCTTCAACCCAAGTTCTGGTAAAGAAACCTTCCCTTCAACCCATGTTCTGGTAAAGAGACCTTCCCTTCAACCCAAGTTCTGGTAAAGAGACCTTCCCTTCAACCCATGTTCTGGTAAAGAGACCTTCCCTTCAACCCAAGTTCTGGTAAAGAAACCTTCCCTTCAACCCAAGTTCTGGTAAAGAGACCTTCCCTTCAACCAAAGTTCTGGTAAAGAAACCTTTCCTTCAACCCATGTTCTGGTAAAGAGACCTTCCCTTCAACCCAAGTTCTGGTAAAGAAACCTTCCCTTCAACCCATGTTCTGGTAAAGAGACCTTCCCTTCAACCCAAGTTCTGGTAAAGAAACCTTCCCTTCAACCCAAGTTCTGGTAAAGAAACCTTTCCTTCAACCCAAGTTCTGGTAAAGAGACCTTCCCTTCAACCCAAGTTCTGGTAAAGAAACCTTCCCTTCAACCCAAGTTCTGGTAAAGAGACCTTCCCTTCAACCCAAGTTCTGGTAAAGAAACCTTCCCTTCAACCCATGTTCTGGTAAAGAGACCTTCCCTTCAACCCAAGTTCTGGTAAAGAAACCTTTCCTTCAACCCAAGTTCTGGTAAAGAGACCTTCCCTTCAACCCAAGTTCTGGTAAAGAAACCTTTCCTTCAACCCAAGTTCTGGTAAAGAGACCTTCCTTCAACCCAAGTTATGGTAAAGAAACCTTCCTTCAACCCAAGTTCTGGTAAAGAGACCTTCCCTTCAACCCAAGTTCTGGTAAAGAAACCTTCCCTTCAACCCATGTTCTGGTAAAGAGACCTTCCCTTCAACACAAGTTCTGGTAAAGAAACCTTCCCTTCAACCCAAGTTCCGGTAAAGAGACCATCTCCTTCAACCCAATTTCTGGTGAAGAGACCTTCCCTTCAACCCATGTTCTGGTAAAGAGACCTTCCCTTCAACCCAATTTCTGGTGAAGAGACCTTCCCTTCAACCCAAGTTCTGGTAAAGAGACCTTCCCTTCAACCCAAGTTCTGGTAAAGAGACCTTCCCTTCAACCCAAGTTCTGGTAAAGAGACCTTCCTTCAACCCAAGTTCTGGTAAAGAAACCTTCCCTTCAACCCATGTTCTGGTAAAGAGACCTTCCCTTCCAACCCAAGTTCTGGTAAAGAGACCTTCCCTTCAACCCAAGTTCTGGTAAAGAAACCTTCCCTTCAACCCATGTTCTGGTAAAGAGACCTTCCCTTCAACCAAAGTTCTGGTAATGAGACCTTCCCTTCAACCAAAGTTCTGGTAAAGAAACCTTCCCTTCAACCCAAGTTCTGGTAAAGAGACCTTCCCTTCAACCCAAGTTCTGGTAAAGAGACCTTCCCTTCAACCCAAGTTCTGGTAAAGAGATGTGTAGTAGAGAAATAGTTCTCTGACCCCACCACCAAAACATGTGAATATTGTGCAACAAAAACAGTCACTGTCCAAAACTGTCAACAGTAAGTGTTGAACTCGGTTTTACTTCAGGAGAAACAAACGATCCCATCCACTACTTGTAATACTAAGAATCAGTTTCTCGTATTTGAGGTTGGAGGAAAGAAACCATTACGTGTTTAACTACAAACTCCACTTCCACTTCTCCTACGTTGTATTTTGTATTGGGTAATACCAGAGAAAAGCCGCCATTCGTATTGGGTAATACCAGAGAAAAGCCGCCATTCGTATTGGGTAATACCAGAGAAAAGCCGCCATTTGTATTGGGTAATACCAGAGAAAAGCCGCCATTCGTATTGGGTAATACCAGAGAAAAGCCGCCATTCGTATTGGGTAATACCAGAGAAAAGCTGCCATTTGTATTGGGTAATACCAGAGAAAAGCCGCCATCTGTATTGGGTAATACCAGAGAAAAGCCGCCATTCTGTATTGGGTAATACCAGAGAAAAAGCCGCCATTTGTATTGGGTAATACCAGAGAAAAGCCGCCATTTGTATTGGGTAATATCAGAGAAAAGCCGCCATTCATTATTGGGTAATACCAGAGAAAAGCCGCCATTCGTATTGGGTAATACCAGAGAAAAGCCGCCATTTGTATTGGGTAATACCAGAGAAAAGCTGCCATTTGTATTGGGTAATACCAGAGAAAAGCTGCCATTTGTATTGGGTAATACCAGAGAAAAGCCGCCATTTGTATTGGGTAATACCAGAGAAAAGCCGCCATCTGTATTGGGTAATACCAGAGAAAAGCCGCCATCATGTATTGGGTAATACCAGAGAAAAGCTGCCATTTGTATTGGGTAATACCAGAGAAAAGCTGCCATTTGTATTGGGTAATACCAGAGAAAAGCTGCCATTTGTATTGGGTAATACCAGAGAAAAGCTGCCATTTGTATTGGGTAATACCAGAGAAAAGCCGCCATTCGTATTGGGTAATACCAGAGAAAAGCTGCCATTGGTATTGGGTAATACCAGAGAAAAGCCGCCATTCGTATTGGGTAATACCAGAGAAAAGCCGCCATTCGTATTGGGTAACACCAGAGAAAAGCCGCCATATTCATTGGGTAACACCAGAGAAAAGCTGCCATTTGTATTGGGTAATACCAGAGAAAAGCCGCCATTTGTATTGGGTAATACCAGAGAAAAGCTGCCATTTGTATTGGGTAATACCAGAGAAAAGCCGCCATCATGTATTGGGTAATACCAGAGAAAAGCCGCCATTGGTATTGGGTAATACCAGAGAAAAGCCTCCATCGTATTGGGTAATACCAGAGAAAAGCCGCCATCTCGTATTGGGTAATACCAGAGAAAAGCTGCCATTTGTATTGGGTAATACCAGAGAAAAGCTGCCATTTGTATTGGGTAATACCAGAGAAAAGCCGCCATTGTTGGGTAATACCAGAGAAAAGCCGCCATTCGTATTGGGTAATACCAGAGAAAAGCCGCCATTCGTATTGGGTAATACCAGAGAAAAGCTGCCATTTGTATTGGGTAATACCAGAGAAAAGCCGCCATTCGTATTGGGTAATACCAGAGAAAAGCTGCCATTTGTATTGGGTAATACCAGAGTAAAGATGCCATTTGTATTGGGTAATACCAGAGAAAAGCCGCCCTTTGTATTGGGTAATACCAGAGAAAAGCCGCCATTCGTATTGGGTAATACCAGAAAAAGCCGCCAGGTTCGTGGTAAACTACATACTAACATGTGTAGCTTAACAACTAAACATAAATATTCGAAGGCTAGTTTATATAATAACTAGTTTCAACTTTAAATTATATTATGTTCTGATCAAATCTTAAAACTAACCATGTATTGAACATACCAAATTCAATATAGTGTATGATCATGGCTAGTTTATATAATAACTAGTTTCAACTTTAAATTATATTATGTTCTGATCAAATATAAAAACTAACCATATATTGAACATAACAAATTCAATATAGTGTATGATCTTATTAATTCGTACTTCTAATGGTTAGGGTACTGTTCCGTCAGAGGTTGCTCTTAAACAATATTTTCAACCGAGATTAGAGGGTTTAAGTTAATGTTAAATCCGTATATTAGGTAAAGGCAAGAAGAATGAAATAACAATACATTTAAGGTAATTAAACCGTTATAATACAAACTGTAACCACTAGAGTTAGATAATACACACTTTAACCAGTAGAGTTAGATCATACACACTTTAACCAGTAGAGTTAGATCATACACACTTTAACCAGTAGAGTTAGATCATACACACTGTAACCAGTAAAGATAGATAATACACACTGTAACCATAAGAGTTAGATCATACACACTGTAACCAGTAGAGTTAATTTTTATACACACTGTAACCAGTAAAGATAGACATTACACACACTAACCACTAGAGTTAGATCATACACAGTGTAACCACTAGAGTTAGATCATACACACTGTAACCACCAGAGTTAGATCATACACACTGTAACCACCAGAGTTAGATCATACACTCTGTAACCACTAGAGTTAGATCATACACAGTGTAACCACTAGAGTTAGATCATACACACTGTAACCACCAGAGTTAGATCATACACACTGTAACCACCAGAGTTAGATCATACACACTGTAACCAGTAGAGTTAGATCATACACACTGTAACCAGTAGAGTTAATTTTTATACACACTGTAACCACCAGAGTTAGATCATACACACTGTAACCACTAGAGTAAATGATCATTCACACTGTAACCACTAGAGTTAATGATCATTCACACTGTAAACCACTAGAGTTAATGATCATACACACTCTAACCACAAGAGTTAATGATCATACACACTGTAACCAGTAAAGATAGATCATACACACTGTAACCACTAGAGTAAATGATCATTCACACTGTAACCACTAGAGTTAATGATCATTCACACTGTAACCACTAGAGTTAATGATCATTCACACTGTAACTACAAGAGTTAGATCATACACACTGTAATCAGTAAAGATAGATCATACACACTGTAACCACTAGAGTTAATGATCATACATACTGTAACCACTAGAGTTAATGATCATACACACTGTAACCACTAGAGTTAGATCATACACACTGTAACAAGTAGAGTTAGATCATACACACTGTAACCAGTACAGTTAGATCATACACACTGTAACCAGTACAGTTAGATTATACACACTGTAACCAGTAGAGTTAGTACATACACACTGTAACCAGTAGAGTTAGATCATACACACTGTAACCAGTAGAGTTAGATCATACACACTGTAACCACTAGAGTTAATGATCATACACACTGTAACAAGTAGAGTTAGATCAAACACACTGTAACCAGTACAGTTAGATCATACACACTGTAACCACCAGAGTTAGATCATACACACTGTAACCAGTAGAGTTAGATCATACACACTGTAACCAGTAGAGTTAGATCATACACACTGTAACCAGTAGAGATAGTTCATACACACTGTAACCAGTACAGTTAGATTATACACACTGTAACCACTAGAGTAAATGATCATTCACACTGTAACCACTAGAGTTAATGATCATTCACACTGTAACCACTAGAGTTAATGATCATACACACTGTAACCACAAGAGTTAGATCATACACACTGTAACCACTAGAGTAAATGATCATTCACACTGTAACCACTAGAGTTAATGATCATTCACACTGTAACCACTAGAGTTAATGATCATACACACTGTAACCACAAGAGTTAGATCATACACACTGTAACCAGTAAAGATAGATCATACACACTGTAACCACTAGAGTTGATGATCATACACACTGTAACCACTAGAGTTAGATCATAAACACTGTAACCACTAGAGTTAGATCATACACACTGTAACAAGTAGAGTTAGATCATACACACTGTAACAAGTAGAGTTAGATCATACACACTGTAACCAGTACAGTTAGATCATACACACTGTAACCAGTAGAGATAGTTCATACACACTGTAACCAGTACAGTTAGATTATACACACTGTAACCAGTAGAGTTAGTACATACACACTGTAACCAGTAGAGTTAGATCATACACACTGTAACCAGTAGAGTTAGATCATACACACTGTAACCAGTAGAGATAGTTCATACACACTGTAACGAGTAGAGTTAGATCATACACACTGTAACCAGTAGAGATAGTTCATACACACTGTAACGAGTAGAGTTAGATCATACACACTGTAACGAGTAGAGTTAGATCATACACACTGTAACCAGTAGAGTTAGATCATACACACTGTAACCAGTAGAGTTAGATCATACACACTGTAACCAGTAGAGATAGATGACACACACTGTAACCAGTAAAGATAGTTCATACACACTGTAACCAGTAGAGATAGTTCATACACCCTGTAACGAGTAGTGTTAGATCATACACACTGTAACCAGTAGAGTAAGATCATACACACTGTAACCAGTAGAGTTAGATCATACACACTGTAACCAGTAGAGTTAGATCATACACACTGTAACCACTAGAGTTAATGATCATACACACTGTAACCAGTAGAGTTAATGATCATTCACACTGTAACCACTAGAGTTAATGATCATACACACTGTAACCAGTAGAGTTAGATTATACACACTGTAACAAGTAGAGTTAGATCATACACACTGAAACCGGTAGAATTAGATCATACACACTCTAACAAGTGGAATTAGATCATACACACTGTAACCAGTAGAGTTAATGATCATACACACTGTAACCAGTAGAGTTAATGATCATACAAATTGTAACCAGTAGAGTTAGATCATACACACTGTAACCAGTAGAGTTAGATCATACACACTGTTACCAGTAGAGTTAGATCATACACACTGTAACCAGTAGAGTTAGATTATACACACTGTAACCAGTAGAGTTCATTATCATTCACACTGTAACCATTAGAGTTAGATTATACACACTGTAACCAGTAGAGTTCATTATCATTCACACTGTAACCAGTAGAGTTAGATTATACACACTGTAACCAGTAGAGTTCATTATCATTCATACTGTAACCAGTAGAGTTAGATTATACACACTGTAACCAGTAGAGTTAATGATCATTCACACTGTAACCAGTAGAGCTAGATTATACACACTGTAACCAGTAGAGTTAGATTATACACACTGTAACCACTAGAGTTAGATCATACACACTGTAACCACTAGAGTAAATGATCATACACACTGTAACCACAAGAGTTAGATCATACTCACTGTAACCAATAGAGTTATATCATACTCACTGTAACCAATAGAGCTAGATTATACACACTGTAACCAGTAGAGTTAGATTATACACACTGTAACCACTAGAGTTAGATCATACACACTGTAACCACTAGAGTAAATGATCATACACACTGTAACCACAAGAGTTAGATCATACTCACTGTAACCAATAGAGTTATAACATACTCACTGTAACCAATAGAGTTAGATCATACACACTGTAACCACTAGAGTTAGATCATACACATTGTAACCACTAGAGTTAGATCATACACACTGTAACAAGTAGAGTTAGATCATACACACTGTAACCAGTAGAGATAGTTCATACACACTGTAACGAGTAGAGTTAGATCATACACACTGTAACCAGTAGAGATAGTTCATACACACTGTAACGAGTAGAGTTAGATCATACACACTGTAACCAGTAGAGTTAGATCATACACACTGTAACCAGTAGAGATAGTTAATACACACTGTAACGAGTAGAGTTAGATTATACACTCTGTAACCAGAAGAGATAGTTCATACACACTGTAACGAGTAGAGTTAGATCATACACACTGTAACCAGTAGAGTTATATCATACACACTGTAACCAGTAGAGTTAGATCATACACACTGTAACCAGTAGAGTTAGATCATACACACTGTAACCATAAGAGTTAGATCTTACACACTGTAACCACTAGAGTTAATGATCATACACACTGTAACCAGTAGAGTTAATGATCATTCACACTGTAACCACTAGAGTTAATGATCATACACACTGTAACCAGTAGAGTTAGATTATACACACTGTAACCAGTAGAGTTAGATCATATACACTGTAACTGGTAGAATTATATCATACACACTGTAACCAGTAGAGTTAGATCATACACACTGTAACCAGTAGAGTTATATCATACACACTGTAACCAGTAGAGTTAGATTATACACACTGTAACCAGTAGAGTTAGATCATACACACTGTAACCAGTAGAGTTAATGATCATTCACACTGTAACCACTAGAGTTAATGATCATACACACTGTAACCAGTAGAGTTAATGATCATTCACACTGTAACCACTAGAGTTAGATTATACACACTGTAACCAGTAGAGTTAGATCATACACACTGTAACCGGTAGAATTAGATCATACACACTCTAACAAGTGGAATTAGATCATACACACTGTAACCAGTAGAGTTAATGATCATACACACTGTAACCAGTAGAGTTAATGATCATACAAACTGTAACCAGTAGAGTTAGATTATACACACTGTGACCAGTAGAGTTCATTATCATTCACACTGTAACCAGTAGAGTTCATTATCATTCACACTGTAACCACTAGAGTTAATGATCATACACACTGTAACCAGTAGAGTTAGATTATACACACTGTAACCAGTAGAGTTAATGATCATTCACACTGTAACCAGTAGAGTTAATGATCATTCACACTGTAACCAGTAGAGTTAGATCATACACACTGTAACCAGTAGAGATAGTTCATACACACTGTAACGAGTAGAGTTAGATCATACACACTGTAACCAGTAGAGATAGTTCATACACACTGTAACGAGTAGAGTTAGATCATACACACTGTAACCAGTAGAGATAGTTCATACACACTGTAACGAGTAGAGTTAGATCATACACACTGTAACCAGTAGAGTTAGATCATACACACTGTAACCAGTAGAGATAGTTAATACACACTGTAACGAGTAGAGTTAGATCATACACTCTGTAACCAGAAGAGATAGTTCATACACACTGTAACGAGTAGAGTTAGATCATACACACTGTAACCAGTAGAGTTATATCATACACACTGTAACCAGTAGAGTTAGATCATACACACTGTAACCAGTAGAGTTAGATCATACACACTGTAACCATAAGAGTTAGATCTTACACACTGTAACCACTAGAGTTAATGATCATACACACTGTAACCAGTAGAGTTAATGATCATTCACACTGTAACCACTAGAGTTAATGATCATACACACTGTAACCAGTAGAGTTAGATTATACACACTGTAACCAGTAGAGTTAGATCATATACACTGTAACTGGTAGAATTATATCATACACACTGTAACCAGTAGAGTTAGATCATACACACTGTAACCAGTAGAGTTATATCATACACACTGTAACCAGTAGAGTTAGATTATACACACTGTAACCAGTAGAGTTAGATCATACACACTGTAACCAGTAGAGTTAATGATCATTCACACTGTAACCACTAGAGTTAATGATCATACACACTGTAACCAGTAGAGTTAATGATCATTCACACTGTAAAACCACTAGAGTTAGATTATACACACTGTAACCAGTAGAGTTAGATCATACACACTGTAACCGGTAGAATTAGATCATACACACTCTAACAAGTGGAATTAGATCATACACACTGTAACCAGTAGAGTTAATGATCATACACACTGTAACCAGTAGAGTTAATGATCATACAAACTGTAACCAGTAGAGTTAGATTATACACACTGTGACCAGTAGAGTTCATTATCATTCACACTGTAACCAGTAGAGTTCATTATCATTCACACTGTAACCACTAGAGTTAATGATCATACACACTGTAACCAGTAGAGTTAGATTATACACACTGTAACCAGTAGAGTTAATGATCATTCACACTGTAACCAGTAGAGTTAATGATCATTCACACTGTAACCAGTAGAGTTAGATCATACACACTGTAACCACTAGAGTAAATGATCATACACACTGTAACCACAAGAGTTAGATCATACTCACTGTAACCAATAGAGTTAGATTATACTCACTGTAACCAATTGAGTTAGATCATACTCACTGTAACCAATAGAGTTAGATCATACACACTGTAACCACTAGATTTAGATCATACACACTGTAACCAGTAAAGATAGATCATACACACTGTAATGAGTAGAGTTAATGGTCATAGACACTGTAACGAATAGAGTTAATGGTTATACACACTGTAACCAGTAGAGTTAGATCATACACACTGTATCCAGTAGAGTTAGATCATACACACTGTATCCAGTAGAGTTAGATGATACACACTGTAACCAGTAGAGTTAGATCATACACACTGTAACCAGTCGAGTTAGATTATAAACACTGTAACGAGTAGAGTTAATGGTCATACAGACTGTAACCAGTAGAGTTAGATTATAAACACTGTAACCACAAGAGTTAATGATCATACACACTGTAACCAGTAGAGTTAGATCATACACACTGTATCCAGTAGAGTTAGATCATACACACTGTATCCAGTAGAGTTAGATCATACACACTGTAACCAGTAGAGTTAGATCATACACACTGTAACCAGTCGAGTTAATGGTCATACAGACTGTAACCAGTAGAGTTAGATTATAAACACTGTAACGAGTAGAGTTAATGGTCATACACACTGTAACCAGTAGAGTTAGATCATACACACTGTTACCAGTAGAGTTAGATCATTCACACTGTAACCAGTAGAGTTAGATCATACACACTGTAATGAGTAGATTTAATGAAAGTAATATGAAAGAGAAAAAACATTGTCATACTTACACAACACAGATTACACTAATTAGTATTATGTAAGGTTGTACATGTGCCTTACTTATATAACACAGATTACACTAACTAGTAATATATGTAAGGTTGTACATGTGCCTTACTTACATAACACAGATTACACTAACTAGTATTATGTAAGGTTGTACATGTGCCTTACTTACATAACACAGATTACACTAACTAGTATTATGTAAGGTTGTACATGTGCCTTACTTACATAACACAGATTACTCTAACTAGTATTATGAAAGGTTGTATATGTGCCTTATTTACATAACACAGAATACACTAACTAGTATTATGTAAGGTTGTACATGTGCCTTACTTACATAACACAGATTACACTAACTAGTAATATGTAAGGTTGTACATGTGCCTTAATTACATAACACAGATTACACTAATTAGTTTTATGTAAGGTCATAGATGTGCCTTACTTACATAACACAGAATACACTAACTAGTATTATGTAAGGTTGTACATGTGCCTTACTTACATAACACAGATTACACTAATTAGTATTATGTAAGGTCATAGATGTGCCTTACTAACACAACACAGAATACAGTAATTAGTATTATGTAAGATTGTTCATGTGCCTTACTTACACAACACATATTACACTAATTGGTTTCATGTGACGTCGTAGATTTATTTTTTTGAGTAAATCCTAACGCCAGTATAAAGCAAACTTAAACAATTCCCCCTAATAACGTGTAATGACGTATAATGAAAATCCGTAAAATACCTTTGATGCTGTAACAGAATAGACTGACAACTAATAGATAGACAGATAATACAACAGTAACTCAAAGTTTAAATTCACCCCCACTGGCATAATCTGCGGACGTATACCGCTAGAAACAGAGCTTCGACACCCATGGCTGGCAGAGTACAGGGAGTCCTTTGTACTTAGTAAGAAACAACAAGTTTAGATTGTACATTAAGAAACAGCGAGATTTGACACTCTCATAAGTCTTTATTTGAAATGTAGAAAAAATAATGAATAATAAATGAAGTGAACATTAAATCTCACAATAAGTAAGAAAATAGTGAACTCATATAATATTTAATATTTTTAATATAATTAGGAGAAAAAATTGTACACTAAAAACACCCACTTTCACTAACTAACACAACCAGTCCTCCAAACACCCACTTTCACTAACTAACACAACCAGTCCTCCTTTAGTTACATCTTTCACTTTCAGAACGGTCTAGTATGGCCAGGTGGTTAAGGCACTCGATTCGTAATCGGAGGGACGCGGGCTCGAATCGCAGTCACACCAGACATGCTCGCCCTTTCAGCCGTGCGGGCGTTATAATGTGACGGTCAATCCCACTATTCGTTCGTAAAAAAAGTAGCCCAAGGGTTGGCGGTGGGTGGTAATGACTAGCTACCTTCCCTCTAGTCTTATACTGCTAAATTAGAGACGGCTAGCGCAGATAGTCCTTGAGTAACTTTGCGCGAAATTCAGAACAAACCAAACACTTTCAGAAAGCGTGTAGTGGACAACAGTCAAATCCTCGGCACTAGCCTGCGTGGCCAAGTCGTTAAAGTGTCAGGACAGAAGATCTACGGGACATTTTAATGCATCCCGATAATGTAAGAAGAAAAAATATTCGTAACTATAATTTGGTAAAGAGAAACTCTAGAGTTGACGGTGTGCGCTTGAATAGATATCTTCTCTTCATTTTGTTAGTTCAAAATTAAGGACGGCCGTGTACAGATAATCCTTCTATAACAATGCGCGAATATTTATACTAAATTATGAATAGTAGGTCAGTAGCTAGGCGCGAATATTTATACCAAATTATGAATAGTAGGTCAGCAGCTAGGCGCGAATATTTATACCAAATTATGAATAGTAGGTCAGTAGCTAGGCGCGAATATTTGTACCAAATTATGAATAGTAGGTCAGCAGCTAGGCGCGAATATTTGTACCAAATTATGAATAGTAGGTCAGCAGCTAGGCGCGAATATTTGTACCAAATTATGAATAGTAGGTCAGTAGCTAGGAGCGAATATTTGTACCAAATTATGAATAGTAGGTCAGTAGCTAGGCGCGAATATTTGTACCAAATTATGAATAGTAGATCAGCATCTAGGCGCGAATATTTGTACCAAATTATGAATAGTAGGTCAGTAGCTAGGAGCGAATATTTGTACCAAATTATGAATAGTAGGTCAGTAGCTATGCGCGAATATTTGTACAAAATTATGAATAGTAGGTCAGCAGTTAGGCGCGAATATTTGTACCAAATTATGAATAGTAGGTCAGCAGCTAGGCGCGAATATTTATACCAAATTATGAATAGTAGGTCAGCAGCTAGGCGCGAATATTTGTGCCTAACAATCAATAGTAGCCGAAAATTAAAGATAAGATTCTATAAAAATGTATCTCAGAACGGCTGGTATGAGTATTAGCACTTGTACTAATAAAACAATGTTTCTACCTTCCTAGGTCATCTTCAGGTTAAGAGGTGAACATGTTTACTTCAAGTGAGTTTCTCGTCATTAAAAATAAAATTCCATAACGTTTTATAATAATAATGAAAAAACAAACTGAGAACAACAGTACTATTCACTAATTAATTTTGTACCATATAAGGATAGAATAGTTTCGTCTTTAGCTACATACAAATATTTAAATTCTAGTTGTAAATCATTGTTAGTCGTTGTCGAACTTCATGTTTTAACTGTACATTCACATGAACAACTCCAGTATCACTAATAGCATCTGTTACAAGTGACACATGAAAGTATGGAGTCCAGTTTCAATAATTGTTTTACTTTTCAATTAGTATTTTCACTGGTACACTTTATTAAAGTGTTGTATTTTACTACTTGAAATTTTGAGTGTGCAACTCAACAAGTATACGTTGAATGTATTTATTTTTAAAAACAGTTTTGATTCAGAGCAGAGTTTACCTGTTGACTACCAAGTATTTCAGCTGCTACAGCAGTTCCTCTGTCGGGTGTTTCAGCAAAATTGAGTAATTTTTAAAACAAAGGAAATAAGCAACAAATAGTATTTGTTCTCTAAGCCAAACTTATAGTAAAACATGAAACAATAATGCACAAAATATAATTTTTGATTATTGAAATACATGACATTTAATAATTCACTTTCGTGTGAAATGTTTTGAAACAGAGATCAATACAAAGAGCCACTTTGCAATCAGCACATTCATATCTGCTTTCCCTCCTCGTGTATTTGTCAGAGCACACTTTGCACTTTCTAGTGGGGTACTTTTTCTTTTCTGTTTGGGGAATAAGTGTTGGGAAGTGACGTTCTGTGAGGCGAAGGGGTTTTTCCAAGGAAGCCCGGCCTCCGGTGGATTTTGGGCGCTGGGTGTGGTAATCTTCAATCAGAGTAGTACGGATGACACCGAGACTAAACTCCAGGAGAGACTGGTTGTTTCCCAGTGATTTGTAAACTACCAAAGCATTGTAAACTGCTATATCCATCATGTGAAACAATACGTTTTTGTACCACTTGACAGCCTTGTGCATACTCGGATAAACATGCAACACACATAAGTCAACCGTATAACGATGGTAATCAAAGACATATTTTAGTTTTACAATAGCTGCACCAGTAGTACGGTTGATCTTTCCAGTTGGTATTGTCATGTATTGTACTCAACATGAGTATCTTATCCTTCCAGTGAAACACACCAATGCTGTATTTTTGTGCCACTTCCATTTCTTCCCTTGTGAAACATTTCGGCGTCCCAGTTATGATTTTTCATTACTGTCCAACATAAATAGGTGTCACGATCAAGCAATGACTTCGTTAAAGTGAGACTTGTAAAAAAACGATCCAAATAAAGCTTATAATTTTGTCCACACAATGGTTCCATCAATGTACATACAGCACGTTCGCCCTGTCCACCTTCTTTACTGCTGTACTGTGTAGTAGCACCAGTGTAGATGAAAAAGTCCCAAACATAGCCTGTTACACTTTCACATAACTCATAACTTTGACTCCAAACCTAGCCCTTTTGGATGGAACGTACTGTCGAAATTCCAGTCGACCCTTCCATAGTATCAAAGATTCGTCAATACAAACATGTTCGTTTGGTACATATGAGGTTCTAAATTTTTCCCGTAACTGGTCAATAATGAGCTGTATCTCGTGCTGTCGTTGGTCAACAATATTTTTCTGGGTATTGTCAGCAAAGGGTAGCATCGATAGCAGCAAAAGAAACCAGTTTTATGACATGCACTGACCAAAAATGGGCGTGGCAAGCAAAGGGTCAGTACATGGAAATAGTTGGTTTTCTTTCTATGTCCATTAACATCATCTGACCCATAAGTTCATACATTTCCTTCTCATTAGTTGGCTTCCATGATTTTACTCTAGAATGTTCCTTCAAATCAGTGCGGACCATCATAGTTTCTGCATACTTATTGGTCTCTGTTACAATATGGTTGACAATTGTGCGAGGGAAAAACTTTTGAAAACAATGAAATGGTTTTATATTTGTAAAAACGGCTCGTTTGGGTTGAGAAAATATTTTACGTAGAGGAGTGAACAACGTTTCGACCTTCTTCGGTCATCGTCAGGTTCACAAAGAAAGAGAAAGGTAACTGACCGGAAACTGACCACATGTTTGAAAGGGATTGTGTAATGAGTGTCGGAATGTAGAGGGCGGGCTTAGATATTTGAATATATAATTTAAAATAATTTATTTATTTTTTATTATTATTTATTATATTATATTTTAATATAGATATAAAGGTGTCTATGGTTATGTTGTGTTTATTTGACTTACAGTGTTCGAAAACATGTGAATGTGACTTTTTGTGTTCTTTGAATCTGGTTTCCATTTTTCTACTTGTTTCTCCAATATAGAAGTCGTGGCAGTTATCACATTGTATTTTATAAATAATATTGGTGTGGTGTTTGTCAGTGTAGTTTTACATAGTATAGACCTCAGTTTTGTGTCTGGTTTGTGAATAAATTTGGTATTAACTGGAATGTCATATTTTGTTACTAGTTTTTGCCAAATGTTGGTTATTTGGTTGCTGATGTCAGGAATATATGGTATACAGCAGTATATGGTTTCGTGATTTTTTGATTCGTGAGATATATTTACTTTAGTTGGTTGATTTTGCTTTCTGTCTAGGTGTGCGTATAATGTTTTCTACGGTTTGTGGAGGAAACTTATTGATGTTGGTGAAGTATTGTTTTATTTTGTCTAATTCATCGTTAATTTTATCTGGTGAGCATAGTTTTATGGCTGTGTTTATTTGGTTTCTTAGTATGTTGAGTTTTTGTTTTGTTTCATGTGCTGAGTCCCAAGGAATGTATAGTCCAGTATGGGTGATTTTTCGGTGGATTTCTGTTTTAAACTGTGTGTCGGTTCTTGTACTTTTGAGGTTAAGAAATGATATTTGATTGCTTTCTTCTGTTTACATGTGAAGTTGATGTTGAGATGTATCGAGTTAATGTGATTGAAAAATTAAGTGTGTTCTGTAGATGTGAATCCCACAACCGTGTCATCTACATATCTGTACCAGTATAGTGGTGGATGTAATGCTGTGTTAATTGCTTGTGTTTTAACTTGTGTCATAAAAATATTGGCTAGAACTGGTGATACTGGGTTGCCCATGCTTAGGCCATTTGTTTGTATATAGTTGTGGTTGTTGAACATGAAGTTTGTCTTTATCGTGGTGAATTCTATGAGGGTTGCTAATTGGTTACTGGGAATTTCTATAGATGGGTTAGGGTCTCGGATATAGAGTTCTAAGACTATCTTGCAGGCTTCAGCGGTTGGAACTTCTGTAAAGACGGATATAACATCGAAACTGGCCATTAAGGCTTTATGATTAAGTTGATTTAGATTAGACTTGAAATTAAAAGAGTCTTTGATGAATAAGCTGGCTGATGTTACATATTTGGAGAATGCCCATGCTAAGTCTGTAAATCTCTGGTTTAATGCAGCATGCCAGTTGATGATTTAGGTTCATTTGTTTCTGTAAGTCTTGTAGTTCTTTGTATTTCGTGCTCAACATGGCTTTAAGTAGTTTTTTCTGTAAATTTTGGATAATGTTTGTGTATTTATTAAACTTTTTTGATAGTTTTACCTTTACAAAGTTAGGGTTAGTTGTTCCTTTCTACATTGTTGATAGTTTTACCTTTACAAAATTAGGGTTAGTTGTTCCTTTCTACATTGTTGATAGTTTTACCTTTACAAAGTTAGGGTTAGTTGTTCCTTTGTTGAATAAAATAGATGTCATTTATTCTGTTGATAATTCGTTGGTTTAAATTTCTTAGTTTCTTAACGATAGTGTGAGCGTGTACTGTTAATAGTGGTGTACGGTATGCTAGTTCAGACATAATGGTAACAGTACAAATATACTGAGAAAAACACAAAAACTTACACTTCTCGTACAATCGCCGTGATGAAATAATAATCAGTGATGTCGAGAAAACCCACTTGTAGAGAAATATATATGTAAAAACGGCTCGTTTGGATTGAGAAATTTTTTTTACGTAGAAGAGTGGACAACGTATCGACATTCATCGGTCATCGTCAGGTTCACAAAGAAAGAGAGAGGTAACTGACCGGAAGCTGACCACATGTTTGAAAGGGGTTGTGTAATGAGTGTCGGAATGTAGAGGGCGAGGTTAGATGTTGAATATACAATTTTATATTATTTATTTTATTATTATTATTTATTATATTATATTTTAATAAAGATATAAAGGTGTCCTTTGTATTGGTTTATTTTGGGCTTAAGCTGTTGTATAAGTAAAGCTTCTTTAATTTGGCGTTTGTTTATGTTTGTTTCTTTATTTAGTATTTGAGTGTTTTCTATGATTATGTTGTGTTTATTTGACTTACCTTAGTTACCTCTTGCTTTCTTTGTGAACCTGACAATGACCGAAGAAGGTCGAAACGTTGTTCACTCCTCTACGTAAAATATTTTCTCAACCCAAACGAGCCGTTTTTACATATATATTTCTCTACAAGTGGGTTTTCTCGACATCACTGAATGAAAGGATTTTGAGTCTTGGCTCAAATCGTCGTACTGGATACCATGATTTCCTGAGAAGGGGTTTATAACTGGACAGCAAAGGATTTAGCATTCCAATCATTGTCATTAGGGCACTTTTTCTTGGAAATGTTCTTACCACGACTTCCAATTTTACGTTTACTCGCCCGTTTACCAGTGCTGGTTGGTGGCCAACTTCACTAACATCTGAGCCTTGTATTTCTGTATCTTTCAAAGAATCTTCAAAATCCGAATCTTCTGAATCGCCACTGCTATCTTCAAACTCTGAACCAAGTTCAAAATACAACTCTAATGCTTCTTCATTTTGCAAGTTTTTCTGACGCCATTTTGGATCGAAAGTGAAACAATTTGTAAGTAGATCAAATGCATGTATGGTGCTGACATCTAGCGTTGAAGTTAAGTATTATTGAAATGAATTAACTCGTCTGTGGCACTGTGTTACCGATCGGCTTGGACGAGTTATCTCGTCTACGGCACTGAACAGGTTAAAACGACACCCTCCCGGCCATAAGACAACATCACCTCAGAACAGTCCAGACCAGACTGATACAGTAGACATCACAACATGCAAGTCCATTCACTTAAAAACTGACCTAAGTATCATAACTAACTAAAACACAAGAGACTTTGGACCTTTCTTTGTAGCAAAACAACAACAACAAACTATTTCTTTTTACTTAACTTTAGGGTCAGGATTTTGTAGAAAAATATAGACATCCGCTATAGATTGGCCGAGATTTGACCACGAAGATGTACCCTCGTTCCTGAGAAAGTCTTTAGAACAATGTCACTGATTTTTACAAATATTAGTACATCCACTCTTCCAGCTCACCCTCGAAAACGAAGTTGTACCTTCCAATGTATTGGTTGGTCTACGAAGTAACTTTCAGGAATTCTGAAAAATGTTATTTTCTTAAATTTCACAACAAATTAAATGTGCGAATAACCAAAGTTATTACACACTCCAATAAAACACTAAATATCAATATAACCACACTCCAGTAGAACATCGGTATAACCAGTGAAGAGTTTAACGGAAACTCATGTATATAAGATAACATCTTGGTACGTTCGATTTGTCTGCTACCATCATGTATATAAGATAACATCTTGGTACGTTCGATTTGTCTGCTACCATCATGTATATAAGATAACATCTTGGTACGTTCGATTTGTCTGCTACCATCATGTATATAAGATAACATCTTGGTACGTTCGATTTGTCTGCTACCATTATGTATATAAGATAACATCTTGGTACGTTCGATTTGTCTGCTACCATCATGTATACAAGATAACATCTTGGTACGTTCGATTTGTCTGCTACCATCATGTATATAAGATAACATCTTGGTACGTTCGATTTGTCTGCTACCATCATGTATATAAGATAACATCTTGGTACGTTCGATTTGTCTGCTACCATTATGTATATAAGATAACATCTTGGTACGTTCGATTTGTCTGCTACCATCATGTATACAAGATAACATCTTGGTACGTTCGATTTGTCTGCTACCATCATGTATACAAGATAACATCTTGGTACGTTCGATTTGTCTGCTACCATCATGTATATAAGATAACATCTTGGTACGTTCGATTTGTCTGCTACCATCATGTATATAAGATAACATCTCGGTACGTTCGATTTGTCTGCTACTATCATGTATATAAGATAACATCTTGGTACGTTCGATTTGTCTGCTACCATCATGTATACAAGATAACATCTTGGTACGTTCGATTTGTCTGCTACCATCATGTATACAAGATAACATCTTGGTACGTTCGATTTGTCTGCTACCATCATGTATGTAAGATAACATCTTGGTACGTTCGATTTGTCTGCTACCATCATGTATGTAAGATAACATCTTGGTACGTTCGATTTGTCTGCTACCGTAACTTAAACGTTAAAAACTAAAATAAATTAAACCAAACATAAGTAATAACTAAGTTTCAATATAAGTACGATAACTAAGTTTCAATCTAAAAGTAAGACCAAAGATTTTTTTGTTCACCAATGTTAATGTTCTTAATGAGGTTTTAATTAGGTGCTTCAAACGTATTATTCAAATTTCTTGCATTTTAATAAACGGGTCTAATGCTTTTTTTTTTCGTTTTGTTTCAAGCACAGTGGAAACAATCTGGTTATACTGTATATTTATTCATGAATTTTGCATCAGAACAAGCACGTGAGATACATTTGTGGGTCCGTCTGTGCGATGCTCCATACGTAGTAAAAGCGTAAAACCTAGGTTTAAGATAGCTTAAAAATGTAGTAGTAAGGTTTGCCTTCCCAGAACTCGTAGCGTGTTTCCTCTATTCCTGAAAAATACTGTTTTATGACTGATGTGTTGCAGTATCGTAAAACCTGTACTTTTCTGATAACTGAAATCGTAGATTTAAAAACCTGTAACATAAAACATTAATACTACCACTAAACATTTATAACTTTGGTATCAAACACACGGAGAAAGAAGTTCTCTAATTACCAGACCACATTACTTATTGTAATAAACAATATGGTTCGTAGCATGTACCGGCAGTACCAGGAACTGTTAGAATACGTCATATTAGAACAAGCAGTGATCTAGAGTTGTAGCGAACTCCGTTAGGGTACTACACGTGACGTCGATACGTACACTTTTAATTAACCGACAATTCAGCAAGGTTCAAAACCTTGAAGGTGATGTTTATGAAACTAGCTCCTATTCCTCATGACAGATTTATAAAAACTTTGTTGTTAACAAACAACACTGTTATTTACTGACGTTCACCTCATGTTAATAAACAACATTATAACTGGAAGCCAGAACAGTGTTGATTACAATATAGTGCTCGACTGTTAACAAACAACACTGTTACTTACTGACGTTCACCTCATGTTAATAAACAACATTATAACTGGAAGCCAGAACAGTGTTGATTACAATATAGTGCTCAACTGTTAACAAACAACAAAACTATTTACTGACGTTCACCTCATGTTAATAAACAACATTATAACTGGAAGCCAGAACAGTGTTGATTACAATATAGTGCTCGACTGTTAACAAACAACAAAACTATTTACTGACGTTCACCTCATGTTAATAGACAACATTATAACTGGAAGCCAGAACAGTGTTGACTACAATATAGTGCTCGACTGTTAACAAACAACAAAACTATTTACTGACCCATTAACATCTCTTGGCTGTTGATAAACTTGCTTATTTGTTACGTAATTCTAATACTTTGTAAACATTTGGTTGTTGCAAAGTCGGAGATAATTTATGGAATGATCAAAACAATAGTTGTTTATTAGTTGTTTTGTTCAACTTACTGTTTTGCTTCTACGGTGGTTAATCCACAGTTTTTCTTGACGGATTTGGGTGGTTACATCCTAGGGCCAAGTAATCAGTTTTAGTTTTCTAATATAAGAGAAATGAAAGGCGACCCCTAACTGATCACGTGCACCGCGCCGTCGCTCTAATTTATCAAAAGCCACGTCTCAAGTATTTTGTACGATATTGATCATTGGTTCTTGGATATCCTCGTTTCCTGAGCTTTTAAAGCTGATGAGAAGACGGAAAGATTATAAAAAATTGCTAGATCAGAATATTCATTCTGTAATATCTAGTAGAGGCTACACTGGAGAATTAACTCGTCGATCTACGGAAGGAGTGCATATTAAAAAAGATACAACGGATCTGCGTCCAAGTCTTGGTTTTGTCGTCGAAATTGTTAGTTTTATATTCCAAAAATATTCGTAAATCATGTTGTAGCTTTGGTATTGTATAAAAGAGTGTTTTTTATAATAATAGTTAGCGAACCATCATAATAAAGGTTGTAAAGTAATACAACAAATAATCAAATCTTAAATACAATATCGAACAAAAGAGGGCGCACTTTCATGTTCCCACAAAATGGTAAAGTGAGCGCAAAGAAATTATATTTTTCAGGACTTTATTATTACGATACCAATGTAGGGTCTTAAGAACTGTCGGAAAGAAATCTAATTGTATGACTTTCTCAATTCAACAATGTATGATGTCAAATGTGTCTCCTGTGTTTTTCTCTCCTGTTGTACGGTTTTCTCCAGATTTTGGTTCTACAATAATGTATGATGTCAAATGTGTCTCCTGTGTTTTTCTCTCCTGTTGTACGGTTTTTCTCCAGATTTTGGTTCTACAATAATGTATGATGTCAAATGTCTCTGGTGGTGTTCTTTAGAAACTGCATTTCGAGAGAAGCGAGTTCTAGTCACTGAGAGAATTTTTTCAATAAAATTGCTAATCAGTGCCAGAAGAAAATCGATGGAGAGGACGAGCGTGGCCTTTTTTTATCTGTCTGTAGTGAACTCGGTTGGGAAAATAAAACAATAGTAAACCTCGAAACACGTTATAGTAGTGCATGTGAATGAATACCGTGTGTCAGTTCAACAAAAGAACAGAATTACTGTGACAGCTGGGATTTCTACAAACTTTGTTAACCATTGTAATCAACGAATTACTCTATAACAAGTCATTTCATGAAGCGAAGAATATTATGAAAACGAAAAAACAATGGCAAACTAAGACAACGAAACGTTTTCAAACCCTTATTTCGCTATACAGAAATCCATCCATAACTCAGTTGGCTAATACCGAATCAGAAGAACCGCTAATGAGATCACCATCTCTAAAAATGTTATTGTGTTTAGATAGAGTACAGTTTGAATGTTGATAATCTTACCGTACAAATAAGGTTACTACTGACAGTATTGTTTATTCATTTAAAACACACAGAACTTCAGTAGTCGTAAATTGGGTTAATGCTGACAGTATTGTTTTAGGGGTTTGGTGTAACTCATGCTACTAGTAACCGTACAGAATCACTAGCTTATAAGTTGGTGGTGCATAAAGAGTGGATGTAATTTCCTTGAGATAATTCTTAAGTCAATAAGGTGGAGAAATTATTTAAAAAAAAACGAATCTGCTATTAGTAACTTCTGATAAAACGTTTATCCTTCAAAGAACCACACTACAAATTATCCAATGACTTAATGTGCTCCAACGATATAATTAAGAATCTGCGAATTCGTTAAGCAAACTCTATTAACGATTAAAATTCATTGATTCGTCTGTAGTTATCTGGCTACTCACATTTCTCGCCGTGATCCCAACAGTAACTTCACAAAGTGTGATAACTTCAGAATATTGCATTTATGTCTAAGTCAATCTGCTAAACTGTTTCAACTGTAGCTAAATAGATAACATTAACAAATATTGTCAAGAAACTAACACTAAAGAAAGATTGAAATATACGTTTAGCCCTAAAATGTTTATATGAGTCTTTCTTCCCTTCGTTACTTACCAGTACAAGTAGTTCCAGTTGGAAAAGTAAGGATTCATGTATATTGTTCTAAACGAACATACTGAGCTAATTCATGTATATTGTTCTAAACGAACATACTGAGCTAATTCATGTATATTGTTCTAAACGAACATACTGAGCTAATTCATGTATATTGTTCTAAACGAACATACTGAGCTAATTCATGTATATTGTTCTAAACGAACATACTGAGCTAATTCATGTATATTGTTCTAAACGAACATACTGAGCTAATTCATGTATATTGTTCTAAATGAACATACTGAGCTATAAATTGGAAAAATTTGGTCACGTACCAATATTAAAAAAAACAGCAGTTATTTGTCTTGGTTGGACGGACTTACACTTATACCCCTTTGAGAAATAATTATTTGTAGCTAAGCGAAAAGCTATACAACGTACTGTGCTTTGCTAACAACACCAGTAACAACGAAACTGTCGGTAGTGGTGTGGCCGAATGTACACCAGTAACAACGAAACTGTCGGTAGTGGTGTGGCTGGGTGTACACCAGTAATAACGAAACTGTCGGTAGTGGTGTGGCCGGGTGTACACCAGTAACAACGAAACTGTCGGTAGTGGTGTGGCTGGGTGTACACCAGTAACAACGAAACTGTCGGTAGTGGTGTGGCTGGGTGTACACCAGTAACAACGAAACTGTCGGTAGTGGTGTGGCTGGGTGTACACCAGTAACAACGAAACTCTCGGTAGTGGTGTGGCTGGGTGTACACCAGTAACAACGAAACTGTCGGTAGTGGTGTGGCTGGGTGTACACCAGTAACAACGAAACTGTCGGTAGTGGTGTAGCCGGGTGTACACCAGTAACAACGAAACTGTCGGTAGTGGTGTGGCTGGGTGTACACCAGTAATAACGAAACTGTCGGTAGTGGTGTGGCTGGGTGTACACCAGTAACAACGAAACTCTCGGTAGTGGTGTGGCTGGGTGTACACCAGTAACAACGAAACTGTCGGTAGTGGTGTGGCTGGGTGTACACCAGTAACAACGAAACTGTCGGTAGTGGTGTGGCTGGGTGTACACCAGTAACAACGAAACTGTCGGTAGTGGTGTGGCTGGGTGTACACCAGTAACAACGAAACTGTCGGTAGTGGTCTGGCCGGGTGTACACCAGTAACAACGAAACTGTCGGTAGTGGTGTGGCCGGGTGTACACCAGTAACAACGAAACTGTCGGTAGTGGTGTGGCTGGGTGTACACCAGTAACAACGAAACTGTCGGTAGTGGTGTGGCTGGGTGTACACCAGTAACAACGAAACTGTCGGTAGTGGTGTGGCCGGGTGTACACCAGTAACAACGAAACTGTCGGTAGTGGTGTGGCTGGGTGTACACCAGTAATAACGAAACTGTCGGTAGTGGTGTGGCCGGGTGTACACCAGTAACAACGAAACTCTCGGTAGTGGTGTGGCTGGGTGTACACCAGTAACAACGAAACTGTCGGTAGTGGTGTTGCCGGGTGTACACCAGTAACAACGAAACTGTCGGTAGTGGTGTGGCTGGGTGTACACCAGTAACAACGAAACTGTCGGTAGTGGTCTGGCCGGGTGTACACCAGTAACAACGAAACTGTCGGTAGTGGTGTGGCCGGGTGTACACCAGTAATAACGAAACTGTCGGTAGTGGTGTGGCTGGGTGTACACCAGTAACAACGAAACTGTGCTAGGATCTTCAAGAACCATGGTGTTGTCAACACTATATAGTAAAAAGTTACATAAACATCAGTAACCTTCGCCACACTATAGAATAAGAGAATCACACAACAGTATACTATAGTGGTACACGGTTTCTAGTTCATTAAAACTATTTATTTTCAAAGCGATTCTCCAAGTCAAACTAGACTGTTAGGTTGTTTACACGAACAAAATCCATCAATTTATGAATGTACACTAGTCCAGGTCTTTATCAGATTGGCTGCTAAAGTAAACACGTGTAATTGTTTCGGGCTTACCGAAACATCCCCGAAGTAGCCTGTGATTCGGGTCATCGAAGTTAGCTTAAAAAATTTCTTCGTCGAAATAATAATTTCAAAGTGACTTTAAGGCTAGTAAGAAATCAGTGGGCAGTCGCATAGCATACATGTTTTGGTTTTTTTTAGTTGCTTGTTTAAAAAAATTCGATTTCAGTTTGTAAAATGTATGAGAAAAAATATGTTTATTTGTAATCCATAATAAACAATTATAGGGATAACATTCGTGTTCAGAAAATAAATTCATATTTGTTTTTCCACAATAAAAAATGATATATTTTGTTTTCACTAACCCTAACTGTATACTTTATATCGCGAAGATGTGAATCGTTTTAAGCTCGTGACTGTGTTTACTTTGTCATAAGGTGATGCACAACACGAGTCGAATTTCGCATCACGTTCGGGCGATTTAATAAAACCCTTATAACTTAGTTTTACGTTCACCATATCAAACTGTCGAGAAAAAAATCTTTTACACTGCAGGAGCCGGAGGTACCACACTTTTCCGTAATATTTGCAAGGCAAATGAGAAATGGAATTTCTAGCTTTCAGCGAAGAAGTTCTAATATTTGAGGAGATGATTGCTCTACTGATTATATGATAGGCCTCTGAACTTATCGACAGCTGAGATTTTATTAAAGTTTACACAACCCCTATGTTTATAAGCTAAAGAAGAAATTCTCGTATAAGGCGATTTGCATTTGAAAACGATTACGAGACGATAACGTTTGGAAGAGTTAATTCTATTAAAACAGTAAAATATTGGTTTCTTGTCTCTTTTATTTTTTCCACATCAGTCTATCTTGCGTATCGTTAACTTACAAGTCGACTTTCTGAGCGTATTGGAAAAAGTCTGCGAATATTACAAGAACAAAAAGCTTTGTTTTAAACAAGGAAACTTTTTCATTGCTCAAAATGGAGAGATTAAACAGTTGGTATTTCTAGTTTAATTGAAATCTGAAGAGCTCAATTTTCAAAAAGATTAACTTCAAATATAAACGGAAGTTTCTCGTGGGATTTAAGGAAGTTCTTAAGCTTAATATTATAAAAGACGACAAAGAAAAACCAAAAAGGCGAACTGGAGTCTTCATTTCTTAAAATGATACTAAGTTTGAATATAGTTTTATTTCTCTCTATTTTATCATTTTCATTAAAAGGTGCACATTTTAGAAAAACATTTAAACTTATGAAAACTACTAAAATCAAGCTAGAATGAATTACGCAAGTGTGGACAAATTCAATCATTTCAAATTGCAAGAATCTGTTAAGGCTTATCATTACAGTAGCGTCACCTTTAGTTTAGTGAACAAATTAACATTAGACAAATTAGCAGCGTCTCTGATATGTTATTGTTTTACTTGATAGAATCCTTTAACAAAATATGCTACTTATTTGCGTGTGATTAATAATGTGTTCTAAACCGTTAATAAGTTCTTCAATATTTATCGCACGTCCTACATAGAGTTTGTTGTCTCTTTTTTACTTTCATTTTTACATTGCACAATTTTGTTATAATTTTTCAGTTAACGCATGCGCATTCTATATTTTCGTTATTTTTATTATACTTGTATCTTATTCATTTGTTTTTGTTTTGTGAATAAACATTCGATATATTTATTCTTTTCTATTCATCGTGTGTTTTTGTCCTTAATTAACGCTCGCACGTTTTAACTACATATTTGTAAAATTTCTTAATTAACACCTAATCAATGTTTTATTGACTATTAAAAACGCAACTTCTATCAACAATGTTTATATGTTTTTACTTACTGCACGAGATTCGCATGTTGTAAACACGGTCCCTCCGTTACTTTCACAAAATACCTTAGTTATCTCCCTACAGAGATGGGAGTTTTATTGTAAATATTTTTAGCAGGATATTTATTACGTCCTCCATATAAAGGTCACATTTACGCCGTAGGATTAGATTGCGTTTCTAAGATAAATTTAATTTCCAGTAAGGTTTTTTTAATCCGCTGATTAAGTTAGGACAAACACGAGAAGCTGTTATTCACGTAACTAGCTTTTTCACATTTGTAAAGAATGACAGATAATACAAATAGCATGTCTTACATTGTTGTCAATAGACAAATCTGATTTGCGGCTGAGTTTCTCAGTGTCAAATTACAAAATATAGAACTCCATACAAATTAGTTGTTTCGGGTTTGTGAAGAAAAGAAAAACCCTCAAAATAGCTTAACAAGTATTACCATATAGTTCGTATCAGTGGTTAAGTAGGCTGCCAGGCATTATCGGATAGCTAATACCAGTGGTTAAGTAGGCTGCCAGGCATTATCGGATAGCTAATACCAGTGGTTAAGTAGGCTGCCAGGCATTATCGGATAGCTAATACCAGTGGTTAAGTAGGCTGCCAGGCATTATCGGATAGCTAATACCAGTGGTTAAGTAGGCTGCCAGGCATTATCGGATAGTTAATACCAGTGGTTAAGTAGGCTGCCAGGCATTATCGGATAGTTAATACCAGTGATTAAGAAAATGATCTAGTGTTGTTTGTTTTGAAAAATAACTTTACGGTTTAACTGCGGTTCAATATATTTAAAAAACAGACACCAACCATTTCTTGCATGGCCAGGTGGTTAAGGCACTCGACTCATAATCCGAGAATCACGAGTTCGAATCCCCGTCACACCAAATATGATCGCCCTTTCAGCGTTGGGGGCGTTGTAATATTACGATCAATCCCATTATTCGTTGATAAAAGAGTTGGCGGTGGGTGGTGATGACTAGCCGCCTTCCCTCTAGTCTTAGACTGCTAAATTAGGGACGGCTAGCGCATATAACTCTCGTGTAGATTTGCGCGAAATTCAAAAAACAAACAAACCCTTAATTAACTTGTCCAGATAACCCTTTCATTTCAAAGGTATAAGAGTAAAAACATTATAGCTAGCACACAATGTATGTTTATTTTTTAGAATTGTTAAGTCGTTCTAAATAACTTAACAATATGTTCTTATATTCATAGAAAACGTATTAAAAATCCTGTTCAAATTTTTCTTTCTTTCAAACCACGTGTTTCTGTTTTGTTTTGACGGTCTATTGGGAATTGAAGACGCATTATGGATCGGTTTCAAAGGAAACAAATCTCTATATGGCTCATAGGCTTAAAGCCAATTTGAAGTACAGACATTTTCCGACGTTGAAGAAACATCTTTAAAGTAAATTGTAGTTCTGTTTAGGAACTTAATAAGGTTATTAGTGTTTTATTTTGTAAAATAATAGGCCGCCTAATGGTTAAGAAAGGTTTACAGTGTATTTATTCTTACTTTATATTTCATCTGAAGTGACTTTACGTAACACGTGCTATGAATCATATTCTACATGTTTCAAATAGTTATCCTGAATAAAATCACAAATATTGAAGCCCTAGGATTTAGTATACTTTTATTTTTCAGGCTTTTATACAAATAAGATTCTGTTTATTTTAAAATATCGCGCAAAGTTACACGAGGGCTATCTCCACTAGCTGTTCCTAATTTTAGCAATGTAAGACTTAAGGAAAGGCAGCTACGTATTACCACCCACCGCCAACTCTTGGGCTGATCTTTTACCAACGAATAATGGGATTTACGCCCCAACAGCTAAAAGGGCGAGCATGTTTGGGGCGACCGGGATTTGAACCTGCGACTCTCAGGTAACGAGTCGAGCGCCCTGACCACCTGGCCATGCCAGACCGAAATACGATTTAAAGCTAGACACCGAGTAAATAAAAATATGTAAAAGATGTTACGAAATAATAATTAATCATTTTGTTACCATGTTTATCTTACGATATCCTTAAAATAATCTCTAACCAGGTTTCACTTGTTATAAACACAAAATGAAGACAAGGAACTGTTAGATTTCACAGAACCAAAACCAACCTGAGTGATTTTATAATCTTTAAGTGTTACTGAAGTCGAGTATATTGGATTGAAAGATGCCAAAAATGTCTATATTTACAGCCTGTTTCACTGTACGCTTCTTGAAAAGTACCAACGTTTAATAAGTTACGATCCCAGTCGATAGTTACGGGTCTACAGATAACCAGCATTTAATAAGTTACGATCCCAGTCGATAGTTACGGGTCTACAGATAACCAACATTTAATAAGTTATGATCCCAGTCGATAGTTACGGGTCTACAGATAACCAACATTTAATAAGTTACGATCCCAGTCGATAGTTACGGGTCTACAGATAACCAGCATTTAATAAGTTACGATCCCAGTCGATAGTTACGGGTCTAGAGATAACCAACATTTAATAAGTTATGATCCCAGTCGATAGTTACGGGTCTACAGATAACCAACATTTAATAAGTTACGATCCCAGTCGATAGTTACGGGTCTACAAATACTAAAAATCGATTCTATGCGTACCTGTTGTTGTTGGGTTTTTTACGGGTTTAATAAGTTTCGAACCTTTTGAAACATTGCAAGTCCTTTGGATTTGTGACCTTTAGCAGAGTGGACATATAAATAAGTGTTCCATCAACTTGACGTGTTCTTCTAACACAAACACTCTGCGTCCATCAGAGAAACACGCTTTTCATATTTCTAGGGGAACAACTAGTAGTGGTGCAAACCATCAAAGTGTCAAAAACACTTACGTAGAACGGATACTCCGGCTAAATTATGAAAGTTTTCACTGTCTCTATTAAACGATTTTATAGAGTGCCAAGCAAGAAGAAACAGATTAAAGATAAATGTTCGTAGATCTTAAGAGAGAAGCAACTCAGGTTTGCACGTCGTTCAAAGCTAGAGTGGACTTGTTGGGAAAGTTATTTGTTAAATTATTGAACCTAACAGGAACACATTAGAGATCAGGCGAGATACAGGATGAAATACGTTATATTAATTTCATCATATAAGTGATGGATTACAAAACAGAACTGTAAGCTGTATCTAAAAACTTAACAGTCGATCCCTGGTGTAACGTTTTCATCTTGTCTCTCTGTGAATGAAGCCAGGAAAGACAACGAAAATAAGTCTTCTATATATAGCTACGCTTTTTGCAATGAGGCCTTCTCCAGAAACACAGTGAACATGTTGTTGTAGCAGTTTCTAAAGATGTGTGGGTTCTTCTTTATTATTCGGTAAAAGTAGTTCATAATATTGTTCACTTTACCATGAAGATTTATTTCTCTGACTGCGATTTTGAACTTCTAAAGACTACATTTGTTGATAGGCCTACTTCAAACAAAAGTAAACAATTAATTGTTAAATTTCCTCTCATATCTATGACTAACTTAGTGTTCGAGACTTACATACTAATTAACTCATGATCTAAGTGACTGACTCACTCTCTACTTCACCAACTAACTTTTTCATATTTTTACACTGAATATCTCACGAAAATTCAAAACATCACGTCAAACCTGCACACTGAAGAAAATATGGGCATCATGTGTTATTAGGGACGTGGCCAAGAGGATGGATGTGGAACGACTATTCCAATAATCTAAAAAGTATGGCTATCCACCTATGGATCACGTTTATGGCATACCAAAACTGCCTCTAGCAAACAGTGCAAGACAAAGAAGAAAGAATATTAAACATGTATCCTGCAGTATGTAAACTCTTCCACGTAGATGAATGGCCATAAAAGATAAATACACATGTATAAATGAAAGTCAGGTACTAAAGATGGCGTTACTGGGGCCATCTACTCGAAATGTCAAACAAAATAAACTAAAGAGTTGTCACTTTGTCGTGTCAATCGATTTTTATCATAATTTATTCAAGTGGTATTCAAGTTAAATAATATTGTGTTATAAATATATTAGGCTTAATACTAATGTCTCATGACAAGTATATTTAATTATAATTACGTTTGACAAACTTGAAAAACGTGTTGACGCCGTGATGATTATTGTTGTTTGACCGTTACTGTGTTTGTTGTGTTCCAGGTGGCCTCAAGAGGTCTTGCATTGAACAAAATGCGTCGTAGACGAAGGATACAGCGAACGTGACCATAAAAATACAATAGGCCTAACACTAATGTGTTATGGAAAGAATAATTAATTTATTTCTTAGATGTACATAACCATTTAATATAATGACCTCAACCTTTTAAAATGTCCCGTTTTTAATGTGTTTCCCATGTCGTATATATCAAATGGCATGTTTAGCATCCAGTTTATCAACATGGAAAAGTGACCCCTTGCTCCTTCACAAACTGGTGCCACAGTTATAATGTCAGCATCTGACAGGTTTGATACACCTATTCGCACCATGTTCTACTGCGCATTTAACAAAGAAACGGCTAACCGTCACCTTCCAGATGCTGTTTAGAGAGACAATCACAAACCCCAGTACATCAAAAGGATGCACTGTCTTGTGTATCTGAACCAACACAAGCAAAACTTTCTTTCACCACTGCACGTTTTCTTATGACTGTTTCATCTAGCATTAAAGCACAGATAACTACTGGTTCCTTCTTTAGTTTAGTCACTTGTAAAATATTGTAGGATAAGACTGGAAGTAATTTGTAAAATACTGTCGGATCTGTTGGAGCAAAACTGTACAGTTAAGTAGAGTGTGGTTTGGAGCCAGTTTTGTCTTTCTTAATAAGCAATGTCCTTTTACAGATTTATAAAGGTGTCAAAACACACCAAAACTGTACAGTTAAGTAGAGTGTGGTTTGGAGCCAGTTTTGTCTTTCTTAATAAGCAATGTCCTTTTACAGATTTATAAAGGTGTCAAAACACACCAAAACTGTACAGTTAAGTAAAGAGTGTGGTTTGGAGCCAGTTTTGTCTTTCTTAATAAGCAATGTCCTTTTACAGATTTATAAAGGTGTCAAAACGAGTTGTTCGACGCACCAAAACCATCGGTAGATATTAAATATTCTTGTTTTAAAACTTACATCATTACCTTTAAAGAAATAACATTTACTTTCAAACACCTGTTATTTTGCTGTCAAAACTTTATTTTCTAGCTGTCTTCAAATAACCAGATGTTTCGTCCCAATTTTTATGGTTGCAGGACTGTCACTGACGTGTTGATATTATCTAAACAAGTATTATCTTTATCATTGTTGTCTACAGATGTTTTACTTAAATGGATCTGTAACAACACTGTCAGGTGTGCTTGTCTACAGATGTTTTACTTGAATGGATCTGTAACAACATTGTTAGGTGTGCTTGTCTACAGATGTTTTACTTGAATGGATCTGTAACAACATCGTCAGGTGTGCTTGTCTACAGATGTTTTACTTGAATGGATCTGTAACAACATCGTCAGGTGTGCTTGTCTACAGATGTTTTACTTGAATGGATCTGTAACAACATCGTCAGGTGTGCTTGTCTACAGATGTTTTACTTGAATGGATCTGTAACAACATTGTCAGGTGTGCTTGATTTACTGGACTTCCATTCTAAAGTTCTCTTTTGACATATATAACTGAATCAATAATTTAGTAAAGGAACATATACTTTACCCTCTCTTAATAAGTACTTCAATAAATGGACAACCAGTTTTATTTTTAAAGTATCGTATTTATTATCAATATCTTATTAACTTTAATAAATTGTTACTAGAACACATTGTTTCGATTTAAAAATAGCAATTGTACCATATTTGTTTCGTAAGTTTCCAATATATTCTAAATAATTGAATAGAGATATTATGTTCTTAATTTGATACAGATTAGATCATTGTGAGTTCTTAATTTTAAATTCACTAATAATTTCTTGACAGTTCTGTAGGTCTACGCTTGATATCGATTTATTTCATCTACGTATTTAGTTTTGTTATAATAAACTTCAATAATTAATAAATTTACGTAGTAACGAATTCAAACAAACCTAGACAACCAAACATAAGCAGAATTTTTCTTGGGATAAAATTTAACTCAATATTCAACAGTCTATAAAATATTTGAATAATTACAATGGTATAAACATCCGTCGCAAGAGATACTATACCTTCTGTAGGTGTTCAGGAAATGAAAATATAGTTCGCAGACTATTTTGTCTGTGATTATTATTCAGCAGGCTCCCCCAGTCGCTCAGCGGTATGTCTATGGACTTACAACGCTAAAAACCGGGTTTCGATACCGGTGGTGGGTATAGCACAGATAGCCCATTGTGTAACTTTGTGCTTAATTCAAAACAACAACAATTATCCATCAGACGACCAATTTTAAGCTGCTTTATAAAAACTTCCAAAGCACGGTCTGGAGTCTTATGTTGGATACCACTTAACTTTCGAAATATTTTAAACAGTCTGGAGGCTTATGTTGGATACCACTTAACTTTCGAAATATTTTAAACAGTCTGGAGGCTTATGTTGGATACCACTTAACTTTCGAAATATTTTAAACAGTCTGGAGGCTTATGTTGGATACCACTTAACTTTCGAAATATTTTAAACAGTCTGGAGGCTTATGTTGGATACCACTTAACTTTCGGAATATTTTAAACAGTCTGGAGGCTTATGTTGGATACCACTTAACTTTCGAAATATTTTAAACAGTCTGGAGGCTTATGTTGGATACCACTTAACTTTCGAAATATTTTAAACAGTCTGGAGGCTTATGTTGGATACCACTTAACTTTCGAAATATTTTAAACAGTCTGGAGGCTTATGTTGGATACCACTTAACTTTCGAAATATATTTTAAACAGTCTGGAGGCTTATGTTGGATACCACTTAACTTTCGAAATATTTTAAACAGTCTGGAGGCTTATGTTGGATACCACTTAACTTTCGAAATATTTTAAACAGTCTGGAGGCTTATGTTGGATACCACTTAACTTTCGAAATATTTTAAACAGTCTGGAGGCTTATGTTGGATACCACTTAACTTTCGGAATATTTTAAACAGTCTGGAGGCTTATGTTGGATACCACTTAACTTTCGGAATATTTTAAACAGTCTGGAGGCTTATGTTGGATACCACTTAACTTTCGAAATATTTTAAACAGTCTGGAGGCTTATGTTGGATACCACTTAACTTTCAGAATATTTTAAACAGTCTGGAGGCTTATGTTGGATACCATTTAACTTTCGGAATATTCTAAACAGTCTGGAGGCTGTTACAATAGTATAAACATCCGTCGCAAGAGATACTATACCTTCTGTAGGTGTTCAGGAAATGAAAATATAGTGCGCAGACTATTTTGTCTCTGATTGTTATTCAGCAGGCTCCCCCAGTGGCTCAGCGGTATGTCTATGGACTTACAACGCTAATAATCGGGTTTCGATACCGGTGGTGGGTATAGCACAGATAGCCCATTGTGTAACTTTGTGCTTAATTCAAAACAACAACAATTATCCATCAGACGACCAATTTTAAGCTGCTTTATAAAAATTTCCAAAGCACGGTCTGGAGGCTTATGTTGGATACCACTTAACTTTCGAAATATTTTAAACAGTCTGGAGGCTTATGTTGGATACCACGTAACTTTCGAAATATTTTAAACAGTCTGGAGGCTTATGTTGGATACCACTTAACTTTCGGAATATTGTAAACAGTCTGGAGGCTTATGTTGGATACCACTTAACTTTCGGAATATTTTAAACAGTCTGGAGGCTTATGTTGGATACCACTTAACTTTCGGAATATTTTAAACAGTCTGGAGGCTTACGTTGGATACCACTTAACTTTCGGAGTATTTTAAACAGTCTGGAGGCTTATGTTGGATACCACTTAACTTTCGGAATATTTTAAACAGTCTGGAGGCTTATGTTGGATACCACTTAACTTTCGCAATGTTTTAAATTAATTTTTTCAACTGTTCAAGTTATCTCCATAGAAATATTTATGAAGTTTTAAAATTCACAATATTAATTCAGTTAGCAACTACTGCATCATAATAAAATTAAAAGAAAACTGATTTTAACAACGAAAGTTACATGTAGTCAAAGTTCGTCTGAATTAAGTAACACTACTGCCACTATGCCTAAAATTTCTATATTTAACAATATAATATATATTAGAAACGAGTTACACATTCAAACCTTTGAGTTTTAGGAACTAAAAGTGCCACAAGAGGCAAACAAAATGGACATTTTATAACCTTCGGTGACTTTACTTTAAATGCTCAGTGGTCAATTCAGCTCAACTTCAAGGTCAGTGATTGGTGATTGAAATAATTTTGTTTAACGTACAACAGTTTGTTTGTTTGTTTGTTTGTTTGGAATTTCGCACAAAGCTACTCGAGGGCTATCTGTGCTAGCCGTCCCTAATTTAGCAGTGTAAGACTAGAGGGAAGGCAGCTAGTCATCACCACCCACCGCCAACTCTTTGGCTACTCTTTTACCAAGGAATAGTGGGATTGACCGTAACATTATACACCCCCACGGCTGAGAGGGCGAGCATGTTTAGCGCGACGCGGGCGCGAACCTGCGACCCTCGGATTACGAGTCGCACGCCTTACGCGCTTGGCCATGCCAGGCCACGTACGACAGAAGCAGGCCAGCTCAATTACCATTATTGTCCTTCCTGTAGCTTCATCAAATAGTATTATAGAATACAAATATTTCTTACGAAATGGACTATTTTTACAAACATTGTGGGTTTCAGGAATCCTGTACATTTCTTGATGACGAGAAACCCACTTGAAATAAAAATATATATCAGAACGGCTGGTATGGATATTAATTAACACTTTTATTGATAAGGAGAGAACAAGTCTCGTCCCTAAGACATGTGTCCGGCAACGGCTAGTTGCAAACTCTCTTTGTTAACCTGAAGATGACCTAGGAAGGTCGAAACGTTGTTCTCTGCTTGTCAATAAAAGTGTTAATACCAACACCAACAGTTCTGCTGTATATTTATTACCGTAAGACAGTTGTATGAACACAGTTCTAAATAGACAACCTTGAGTATCTTGTATCAGACATTGTTATAGCGGTTACACAAATACCCTAAAAGCTAGAGTCTAACTCTAAAATAAAGCATGTTCTTACTATGTACTAAATAACCTGATTTCTGTTTACTTTTAAAACCATTGATAAAATAATAGAATAAATCTTATATATATATAGGTAAATTTAATAATAAATAATGTAAAATAATACCCCTAAATGTTGCTTATTAATATTATTTTTCTTGGCATTGGTAAATCTTCAAATTTCAGTTCCTGCGGCTTGTCCAATGACAGATTAGTTTAAGACCTGTCTTTTTTTAATGACTCTTCAACTAAAATGTGGAGAAACCCCGTATAATGACAAACAGTAAATATTATTTTAAACAACATTTTTAACGTTTAATTTGAAAACCTTAACCTTAAGTTCGGGAAATTGAGGTAGGCCTAGGTGTAACACCTAGGGCATTCTAAGTACGTAATATAAAGTCCTAGCGTATTGAAACGTTAATTATAGGTACAACGTTTTGTGAAGCCTAGAGTGAGTTCTATCGACTGACTGTTGTGATAAAGGTTCGGGTAAGAAAGCCGAGAGTTCGCAAATAGAAATATTTTAACGTAGAGGAAAAATCCGTGCATAATTGTATGTTTTCATTTACCTACGTTATGAGTCACAAAAACCAATAATGAAAAATTATCGCGCTGTTTTGTACGTTAGCCCTAGTTCTGTTGTTAATCTACAAACGTCCTACGTCTACCAGAAATATAAAGTTTATAAAGAATCATTAAAGATGAAATAGAGTGATTTATTTTCCTAGTGTGAATCATATAAGAGTTTTTGTTGTTGTTTTTTTCATTCCAGTAAATATTGACACTTGTTTGTTGAATGAAGTTTTCATTTTTGCCCATTTCAGCTATGATGAGTTGACTATAATTTGAGATACACTGACGTAGCTAATTACCTGTTCAGTTTAAGTTGTAAGTTTGTTTGTTTTGGAATTTCGCACAAAGCTACTCGAGGGCTATCTGTGCTAGCCGTCCCTAATTTAGCAGTGTAAGACTAGAGGGAAGGCAGCTAGTCATCACCACCCACCGCCAACTCTTGGGCTACTCTTTTACCAACGAATAGTGGGATTGACCGTCACATTATACACCCCCACGGCTGGGAGGGCGAGCACGTTTAGCGCGACGCGGGCGCGAACCCGCGACCCTCGGATTACGAGTCGCACGCCTTACGCGCTCGGCCATGCCGGGCCCTAAGTTGTAAGTTACAAATTAGGACTGCTTCCTTTTTCTTAGTGTCCATTCATCTTTCGCTAAGTTTATTATTCTGAAATTAGGTCTTTGCTTAGATAATGATAAATTCCAGAGTTATTGACATGGTTGCTTCGCGCATGCTTCTTGATTTTGGTAGCTGAGGTTTGTATCTTTGACCCTGTATAGACAGACTTGCAGCGAAACAAATATTTGTATACTACCAGCAAAGTAAGTATTTTGTCTTAAACAGGAAAAACTGCGTATTCGTTTGTTCGGTTTGAAGATTACTTTTGGAGATAAGGTGATTGTAGAATGTTATTGATTTTAGGTTAATGTTGTAGGAATCAATGAAAGGTAACACCAAAGTTATAAGATATTTAGGATCGTTTAGGTTTACAACTTCGGGTTTGTGTTCAAACGTAAGTCTGTCGATGAGTGCTAGAGAGAAGGCATATTTAATAAGATGTTTTAAAATTGATAACTTAATCATGAAGCCTATAAGAGCTGGTAAGAGTATTCGTTGTATTAACTAAAATATTTATTAAATTAGTTTTGCAACAGTCAGATATAAAAGTGCTGAAATGAAAGTACAGACCAGAAACTGTTTATGGTAGAACTTAGTTTCAAGACTGATGTTTCGGTTGATGACAGTAGTCCTGTCAATTGAAGCAAGCAGTAAATCAATGTTTAGTTTTCAGTTGGTATAGTGATAACCATTGAATGAAGTATTTGGATCAGTGTGAGTTATCACTTATATTCAGTAATAGTTAATGATAAATATTTAATAATTGATTAGTCGTGAAGAATTATACAAGTTTATTCTTATGTTGGTCGCAGTGCCGTTAGTGATTTACATTTCTATTTAAATATCATTTGTGAAGTTAGGACAAGCTGCAATTGTGTAGAAGCTTGTAGAAAGGAAGAAACTACTTGTATTATCATTACATGAACTCTACTGCGAAAAGAGTTTCACCAAATACTTTAAAAGAAACGGTGATAGGATATGTTACAATAATGCAAATATTCATTCACCTTGGTAACTGAATTGGTCCAGGAAGGTTACAAGAAACTACTTCTAATAACCAATTTTCTGGATAAAAGGCAACGAAAATTAATTAAGATGTAAGAAAGAAATGAACATTTAAATAGATTACCGATAGTTTTATTTTACCGTCCTAAATGTGTCACGGCCATACAGCGCATGGTACTTGTTAAAGGGCCATACAGCGCATGATACTTGTTAAAGAGCCATACAGCGCATGGTACTTATTAAAGAGGGTGGCGCAGTGACAGAACTGGAACTTTCTTAGAATTTTACTTCTTATTTAAACATAAAATTACGCTTTTTAAACTTTTTTAAATAAATTATTTATTCACAGTATTGCTTGTGGATTCATGACTCTGTTGGTTACAGTGCCCCTAATATCGAATTAGTCACAAAAATGAAAATATACGTATAAATACGTCTTGTATATTTTTTATAATTCCACTGATTATTGTTACGTTTAACTTGTTTTGTTGTCTTATATTTTTTTTATAAGTTTCCTACACTGATCGTTGTAACATTTAGAAGTATTAATTTACTAAATTAAATGTGGGCTACGTTTTTTAATGAACAGTATAAAAACAAGTCGGTAAGCTGAGAAATAATATGAAATATGTAATTATTTACTCAAAACAAAATAATAATTTGTGTTAGACGTTAACAGACAAAAGGTTATGTAGCAGAGTGAGTGACACAATATGGTTCTGATTATGGTAACCAGTATCACGAGATAGGCCTATATCTTACCACGATAGTCAAGGTATGGGTAGTGAACGCTAAGCATTTAACAATATTTATGTGGTAAAAAGTGTGGAAGACATTTTATTATCACTTCTGACTGTCTTTCCCATTTTTTTTTGTAAGAGTGTGTCGCACTTATAGTTTTCATGGCCGATAGAGGGCGAGAGACCGCTATCGATGGATTTTTTTGTTAGTTTGTTTGGAAATTTTGCACAAAGCTACTCGAGGGCTATCTGTGCTAGCCGTCCCTAATTTAGCAGTGTAAGACTAGAGGGAAGGCAGCTAGTCATCACCACCCACCGCCAACTCTTGGGCTACTCTTTACCAACGAATAGTGGGATTGACCGTCACATTATACACCCCCACGGCTGGGAGGGCGAGCATGTTTAGCGCGACTATCGATGGAATGTGACCGACTCCGTGATTTATGGTAGTGAACGAAAACCTTGTTATGGGTGGCCTACAACAAATAAAACTTCCAAAATTCAATTATTGCAATGTTTCAGGAATTGATTTTGATGTGTTAGTACAAGTGTTGTCATAAAATGTTAACGCCATTTAAATGTGATATGAATGTGTTAATAATCTACAAGCTTATTTAAAGAAATTTTCGTGAGAGAGAATTAAAATGTAGTCCTTCAGTCTATAAGTTTTCTTGTAATGTTTGTCGAATTTTTCAAAGTGAAATGTTTGAGTACCTTGGAAGTTTCATGTCATTTACTGTATGATTATTGTTCATATTTATTATTGGTTGTTGTAGATTTATTCAGCAACAAATAGGCTTAAACATAGAGAGTTTGAAAGCTTACTTAAGTAGTCAGAATGCTGTTTAAAATGCGAAAGAAATATAGAACAAATATAGAAATAAATGCAGTTTAAAACGATTTAGTTTTATTATTAAACAATTTTTAGGACACTACAGAAACAAAAGTGTTTTATTTTGTTGTTTATAACTTGTTAAAAAAAAAACTTAGTACCGCTTACCTAACAAAATAAATTCCCATGTAAAAGTCTCCAAGCAGATCACGAATAACTTATGGATTCACACCTCTACAGCCTGGGGCTCGATTCCCGCTGTTAGGGAGAGTGCATGTAACCATCTAATTGTGCTTCACCCTAAAACAAACAACAAATTTTAAGCTGTGAGTATTGCCACCAAGCAGCGCCACCAAGCAGCAGTACGGATAAAGAATATTATAATTATCAGAGCACATAGCAATTACAGTAGCATGACTTACTGAATGTGATAGAAATAACTAAAAATACACAAACAAACAAATTAGACACTGCAGAACATTTGACAGCTCGTCTGTTTCTGTTCTTTTCACATTAAGCCACTAATAATGTTGATTCTACAAGTGAATAACATCAAGTTCTTATGGCGGTAAACTATGAAGAAGATACTGATTCATCGTGAAAGTTTTACTTTTCCATCAACTTATTTTTTACAGATTGAAGATTGGGTGGCCTGAGCAAGGGTCATTACTTCTGAGAGTGACCATACCAGTTGTTACAAATGACACTGGGGAACACTCATTTTGTTGCATTTAAAAAAAGACCTTTCTATAGTCAATTTGAGTGTGTTGATTTCAAATCTGAAGTCGGTTTTTGTCTGCAAGCTACAGATTTTATGCAATTTGACATTGTTATTTATTTTTTAATTTTTCGTTATTATAGGAAATTATAGGAATAGCTTATCAATTTGTTTGTGTATTTTATTCAGGTAGGAATTTGCGTTTGTAACTTTTGCGTTTGTACACTTCATCTGGACAATCTCGTTTAATGCTCCAGCAGTAGTCAGCCATCATACTTTTGTCCCAGCGCCCTTGGTAGCGTTCTTCAATGACCTTTAGGTCTTGGTGGAATCGTTCTCCTTGTTCGTCACTCACAGCCCCCAGGTTGTCAGGGAACTTATCAAGGTGGCTGTTCAAAAAATGAAGCTTGATGCTCATGTTGCACCCGAGATCACGAAAAGCGAGGAGCATTCTGTTCACAAGTTCACTGTAGTTCTCCGCCTTATTGTTTCCAAGGAAGTTCTGAACGACTGCCACAAAGGATAACCATGCTGCCTTTTCTAAAGCGGTCATCTTAGCAACAAACTGACCATCACGAATTAGGGTTCGAATCTGTGGGCCATCAAACACGCCTGCTTTGATCTTCTCAAATGATAACCCTGGTAAAGCTGTGATGATGTGTTGGAAACATTCACCTTCGGTTTCCAGTGCCTTGATTCCAAATTGCTTCATCAAACCTAATTTGATGTGAAGAGGAGGAAAGATGATCTTATCTCTGCTTACAATTTGGTCTTGTATGATATTTGGCATGCCTGTTTCAAGGGTGTCACGAATAGGCCAGTCCTTCTGGACCCAATGTCTGTCTCGTGCTCGGCTGTCCCACATACAGAAGAAACATGGAAACTTGGTGAAACCTTTTTGTTGTCCAAGAAGAAAGTTGACCATCTTTAAGTCTACACAAATGATCCAATTGTGCTCATGATATTTTAATAAGTCCATGACCATTCTCATATCATCATAGTCTTCCCGCAAATGCACTGAGTGACCGACAGGTACTGCTCCATAAACATTCCCATTATGTAAAAGAACACACTTTAGACTGCGTTTTGAACTGTCTAAAAAGAGTCTCCATTCAGCAGGACTATAGTAAGGTACACCCAGTTCTTTGAGAAGCCCTTGGATGTCATGGCAGTAAACAAACTGTCTGTCTTCTGAAAAGAAGGTCACTAAAAGCTGGTCACGCTTTCTGAAATATGATACTTTAACAGAGTGATCAACAAGATTTTTGCCTTGTAATCGTGATGCCAAAAGCTCTGCTGCTTTCTTTGAAAGACCTAAATCCCGCACTAAATCATTCAGTTCAGCCTGGGGAAGAGGCTTGGGGACGGGGAAAGGTTCAGTGCCTGAAGAACAGTTCTCCGATTGTGTACACTTTTCTGACAATTCACTGTCACAACTGTCTTGTTCGCTTGTATCATGTCCAATGTCTTTATCGTCCAATGAAGGCAAGCCTTTGAAAACTGGAACAGGAACTTCTTCAGAATGCGGAGCATACCGAATAGCTGAGGGAATGTTCGGATACGTAATCTTATGTCGATTTTTCTTCCCAACACCCGTTGTGTTTACCATGCAGAAATAACAGTCAGTTACATGGTTGGTGGGTTCGCGCCAAATCATTGGAACACCAAAAGGCAGACCATTGCGTTTTTCTTCGGTCCAGTCTCGAAGCATTTCCTCACAATTGTGGCACACAACATGAGGAGCCCATTGCTTGTCTTGATCACCAAGATGAACTTCAAAATATGCCTTGTAGGCACGCTTGACGAACGAGGATATGTTACGTCTCTGACGATTGAGTGTGTAGCATCCACATATGTAGCAGAAGGCATCAGGCTTGTTTCTGCAATGATATCTATTTTTGGAAGCCATATTTGATCTGAAACAAAAGAAGAATGATCAAAATATTAGAAGCTATCTATATATATGGACGTGAAAATGCTTATACATGATTTACGCAAGTTCACATTTGTACAATTTCATTAACCTCAAATTGCATACAAACTAGAGCTTGTAGAGAAAAACTAATTTCAGATTTGAAATCAGCGCCTAAAACTCCTTCAGAATCAGTTAAAATATCCAATGCAACTCAAAGTTACTGAAAAAGTGTTCCCCAGTGTGATAGTTCTTACAAAAAAATCAACAGCTGAGTCCTCTAGTGGGGAGCTTGAGAAACAGGAAATCGTAAACAAATATTTAGAACTATGGATTTTCCTTTTATTCTGAATTTCTAATTAGCTGTTAGGGTATCAAAGTACAAATGGATAGATGTATAAAATTATTTGACTTTTATGTGTTAAGCATGATTTACTAAAATCATGTATAGCCAGGACTGCCACCTACGTGACTAGATTATAACTTTCCGCCAATTATTTATATCATTATGTTGGAGCACTACACAACAAGTAAGGTGTTGTGTTTTTCAACTTCAAGTGATTCAGCACAACAAACTTATCCTACTAAGTGTAATATTGAGGACTGGTTGTCCCTAATTCTGGCTTGTCAGTAGTAAGGCGACAAGTCGGAAGGCTTATAACGCTAGACATTGAGTTTCCATACCAGTGATGGGCACAGTTCAAATAGCCCATTATATACCTTTGCCCTTAACAACAAGCACTTGATTGGTTTGTTTCGCATACATGTCCATCACGCACTAGCCGTCCCTAATTTTGAAGTGATAGAACTATATGTACATCATTCGTTAGCCGTCCCTAATTTTGAAGTGATAGAACTATATGTACATCATTCGTTAGCCGTCCCTAATTTTGAAGTGATAGAACTACATGTACATCATTCGTTAGCCGTCCCTAATTTTGAAGTGATAGAACTATATGTACATCATTCGTTAGCCGTCCCTAATTTTGAAGTGATAGAACTACATGCACATCATTCGTTAGCCGTCCCTAATTTTGAAGTGATAGAACTATATGTACATCATTCGTTAGCCGTCCCTAATTTTGAAGTGATAGAACTACATGTACATCATTCGTTAGCCGTCCCTAATTTTGAAGTGATAGAACTATATGTGCATCATTCGTTAGCCGTCCCTAATTTTGAAGTGATAGAACTACATGTACATCATTCGTTAGCCGTCCCTAATTTTGAAGTGATAGAACTATATGTACATCATTCGATAGCCGTCCCTAATTTTGAAGTGATAGAACTATATGTACATCATTCGTTAGCCGTCCCTAATTTTGAAGTGATAGAACTATATGTACATCATTCGATAGCCGTCCCTAATTTTGAAGTGATAGAACTATATGTACATCATTCGTTAGCCGTCCCTAATTTTGAAGTGATAGAACTATATGTACATCATTCGATAGCCGTCCCTAATTTTGAAGTGATAGAACTATATGTACATCATTCGTTAGCCGTCCCTAATTTTGAAGTGATAGAACTACATGTACATCATTCGTTAGCCGTCCCTAATTTTGAAGTGATAGAACTATATGTACATCATTCGTTAGCCGTCCCTAATTTTGAAGTGATAGAACTATATGTACATCATTCGATAGCCGTCCCTAATTTTGAAGTGATAGAACTATATGTACATCATTCGATAGCCGTCCCTAATTTTGAAGTGATAGAACTATATGTACATCATTCGTTAGCCGTCCCTAATTTTGAAGTGATAGAACTACATGTACATCATTCGTTAGCCGTCCCTAATTTTGAAGTGATAGAACTATATGTACATCATTCGATAGCCGTCCCTAATTTTGAAGTGATAGAACTATATGTACATCATTCGTTAGCCGTCCCTAATTTTGAAGTGATAGAACTATATGTACATCATTCGATAGCCGTCCCTAATTTTGAAGTGATAGAACTATATGTACATCATTCGTTAGCCGTCCCTAATTTTGAAGTGATAGAACTACATGTACATCATTCGTTAGCCGTCCCTAATTTTGAAGTGATAGAACTATATGTACATCATTCGTTAGCCGTCCCTAATTTTGAAGTGATATACTAGAAGGATGACAACAACTAATCAACACTTTACGTAGTTGAAGAGTGGGATTTGAAAGTCATTCTTATAACACACATAAGTTGTCAAGTTATATGAAACGTTATCTTATTTTGTGATTTTCTTGAACGGAAGGTAAAGTTTTGATTTTTGTACAAAAGGAGTTATGTTGCGGTCACTCATCCAACTATTAAAATAATTATAGATGTCAGTTGTCATCCTCAAAAAGTAGTTATGGAAATCAGGTGTCGAATCTCTTGTTCAAACCTTAAGAAACGGGAGCACGTTATAGGTGTGTAAACACTGGCGCTATTGTGTTTACAGAATCAGCCTTCGTATTGTAATAGGCACGTACCTCTAATATATATATATACAAGTGGGTTTTCTCGACATCACTGGCGCACCTCTAATCAACAGCATTCCCATTTAGAATTTCTTTTCTTCCATACTATCACCTTAGTGATGTGGAATTTTAAAAGATATTCTGAATAATAGCTTAAGAATCGCATAGAAATAAAATATCCCGAAATAATGACCAGGATTTATCAGTGTACAAGAGTTGGTGTTCCTGTCTGTTAGAAGAGGCACTTATAAAACTAGTAAATAGTTTGGTAACAGACATATGTTTGAATAAAATCTCTCTTATTACAAATAGCTCAAAGTAACCAATGACAACAGATTCGAGAGTTTTCACTATCTGTAATTACAGTAGTTTTGATCTGATAGTCCAAAGTCAAATAAAATGTAATTTCTTATGGCTGTATAATTTTTATTTTCAACAATTAAATGGAAAATTCTCTGTACATTTGTACTGAGCTGATTAGAAGTGGGTAAAAAAAAATTAAATTTATCTCGAGGTTCTCTGATAACTTTCTAATTTCTCTAGGCGACATCCTTTCTAACTTTATATTTCATATAAATCCAATTTCTTCCATAATTATTTACAAAAGGAAACTATAAATTACAACGATCTTTCTGAAACAATCTAAACTTGCAAAATCACCATGGAGCTTTATATGTGCCATTAGATAAAAATTACATATCACTCCCCATGAGAGATCAGACCCCGAAATGAACTGACAATCCAGGTGGAATTTAAAAACAGAAGTTTACATATCACTCCCCATGAGAGATCAGACCCCGAAATGAACTGACAATCCAGGTGGAATTTAAAAACAGAAGTTTACATATCACTCCCCATGAGAGATCAGACCCCGAAATGAACTGACAATCCAGGTGGAATTTAAAAACAGAAGTTTCTCTGGGACGGTGAACAACCAGAACAATTAATATTGTTTTTGTAAGTTGTTAACTTTGGAACGTTCGTTTCGTTTCTATGAAACATTACCACATCATGTTGTACATGTTAGGTGCGTGATAAATATTAGCGATTCTTTTAATTATCTGCCAACCTTAGTTGTAACATGTACAACAAAAATATGTAAGATGCAAACTTTTCATGTTGAACATCATCTTCATATAAATTTGTTTGGTTTGGATTTCGCGCAAAGCTACTCTAGAGCTATCTGCGCTAGCCGCCCCTAATTTAGCAGTGTAAGACTAGAGGGAAGGCAGCTAGTCATCACCACCCACCGCCGATTCTTGGGCTACTCTTTTACCAACGAACAGTGGGATTGAACGTCACATTATAATGCCCCCATGGCTGAAAGGACGAGCATGTTTGTTGTGAGGGGATTCGAACCCGCAACCCTTGGATTACGAGTCGAGTGCCTTAACTACCAGGCCAGGCCATGCCGGGTCTTCATATAAGTAAGCCACAATTTATATATATTTTAAATATTTCTCCAATCTTCTTGTGGTTAATATTTCAGACATCTCTTGTTACTGATACAAATAATTATTTACAAATGCTTTTTTAGTTCTTTCCATAAGTGTACGAGATCTCTTGTTACGTCCTAAAATAGATTTTACCCTGTCTATAATAATGGCTTTTGAGGCTTAAGACAAAACGCGCGTCTCAGTTGAGCTGTGTTTCTCTCTATTAATGTTTAATATGTATGGATTAGGTCCAGTTAAACGCGAAGTTTACGTGTAAGTTGTAACATTGTAAAAGCAGTTATCTAAGAATGTAAGTGTATTACCTAAAAGCAGTTTCCCTGGTGATAATTTTTCACAGTAATTGGTTTATTTCTAAAATTGTTGTGTAGTCGTCCTCTTTGCATTAGGTTTATGACTTTTTTAAGTAATTTAAAAACTGATTCTTAAACCATAATATTACTTACTACGAAGTTATTGCTAAGAGGTACGACGTATGAATACGTGGTGGGCTTGTAAAACTGTTTCGTGGTTCTTCGTGTATTGTTAAGTTTGTTAGATTTAAAGTTGGTGCAAAGCTACTCGAGGGCTATCTGTGATAGCCGTCCCTAATTTACCAGTATAAAACTAGTGGGAAGGTAGCTAGTCATCACTATCCACCGCTTGATCTACTCTTCAAACAGGTTCGGCATGGTCAAGTGATTAAGGCACTCGACTCGTAATCCGAGGGTCGCTGGTTCAAATTCCCATCACACCAAACATGCTCGCCATTTCAGCTGTGGTGGTGTTATAATGTTACGGTCGATCCCACTATTCGTTGGTAAAAGAGTTGGCAGTGGGTGGTGATGACTAGCTGCCTTCCCTATAATCTTACACTGGTAAATTAGGGACGGCTAGTGCAGATAGCCCTCGAGTAGCCCTGCGCGAAATTCAAAAACAATACTCTTCAAACAACGAATAATAAGATTGACCGTCACAAAACAAAACACCCCATGGATGAAAGGGCGATGGTGTTTGGTGGAACAGAGATTCGAAGCCAAGACTCGGATTGCGAGTCGTGCGCCCTAACTACCTGGTCATGCTATGCCTTTATGTTAACAAAGAAACATTTGAAAAAAGATCACTGTAGATTAATGCATTCAATGAAAAACATACATCAAAATGAAAACACTATTTGGAAAATAGAACGTGTGTTGCTCACAGTGCTGCTACCTGATAGTTATATATCAAAATGAAAACACTATTTGGAAAATAGAACGTGTCTTGCTCACAGTGCTGCTACCTAATAATTATATATCAAAATGAAAACACTATTTGGAAAATAGAACCTGTGTTGCTCACAGTGCTGCTACTTAATAATTATATATCAAAATGAAAACACTATTTGGAAAATAGAACGTGTGTTGCTCACAGTGCTGCTACTTAATAATTATATATCAAAATGAAAACACTATTTGGAAAATAGAACCTGTGTTGCTCAAAGTGCTGGTGCCTAATAGTCATATATCAAAATGAAAACACTATTTGGAAAATAGAACGTGTGTTGCTCACAGTGCTGCTACCTAATAATTATATATCAAAATGAAAACACTATTTGGAAAATAGAACGTGTGTTGCTCAAAGTGCTGGTGCCTAATAGTATATATCAAAATGAAAACACTATTTGGAAAATAGAACGTGTGTTGCTCAAAGTGCTGCTACCTAATAGTCATATATCAAAATGAAAACACTATTTGGAAAATAGAACGTGTGTTGCTCACAGTGCTGCTACCTAATAATTATATATCAAAATGAAAACACTATTTGGAAAATAGAACGTGTGTTGCTCACAGTGCTGCTACCTAATAATTATATATCAAAATGAAAACACTATTTGGAAAATAGAACCGTGTGTTGCTCACAGTGCTGCTACCTAATAATTATATATCAAAATGAAAACACTATTTGGAAAATAGAACCTGTGTTGCTCAAAGTGCTGCTATTTAATAGACATATATCAAAATGAAAACACTATTTGGAAAATAGAACCTGTGTTGCTCACAGTGCTGCTACCTAATAATTATATATCAAAATGAAAACACTATTTGGAAAATAGAACGTGTGTTGCTCACAGTGCTGCTACCTAATAATTATATATCAAAATGAAAACACTATTTGGAAAATAGAACGTGTGTTGCTCACAGTGCTGCTACCTAATAATTATATATCAAAATGAAAACACTATTTGGAAAATAGAACCTGTGTTGCTCAAAGTGCTGGTGCCTAATAGTCATATATCAAAATGAAAACACTATTTGGAAAATAGAACCTGTGTTGCTCAAAGTGCTGCTACCTAATAGTCATATATCAAAATGAAAACACTATTTGGAAAATAGAACGTGTGTTGCTCACAGTGCTGCTACCTAATAATTATATATCAAAATGAAAACACTATTTGGAAAATAGAACGTGTGTTGCTCACAGTGCTGCTACCTAATAATTATATATCAAAATGAAAACACTATTTGGAAAATAGAACCTGTGTTGCTCACAGTGCTGCTACCTAATAATTATATATCAAAATGAAAACACTATTTGGAAAATAGAACGTGTGTTGCTCAAAGTGCTGCTACCTAATAATCATATATCAAAATGAAAACACTATTTGGAAAATAGAACGTGTGTTGCTCACAGTGCTGCTACCTAATAATTATATATCAAAATGAAAACACTATTTGGAAAATAGAACCTGTGTTGCTCAGTGCTGCTACCTAATAATCATATATCAAAATGAAAACACTATTTGGAAAATAGAAAGTGCTGGTGCCTAATAGTTATATATCAAAATGAAAACACTATTTGGAAAATAGAACCTGTGTTGCTCAAAGTGCTGCTACCTAATAGTCATATATCAAAATGAAAACACTATTTGGAAAATAGAACGTGTGTTGCTCACAGTGCTGCTACCTAATAATTATATATCAAAATGAAAACACTATTTGGAAAATAGAACGTGTGTTGCTCACAGTGCTGCTACCTAATAATTATATATCAAAATGAAAACACTATTTGGAAAATAGAACGTGTGTTGCTCACAGTGCTGCTACCTAATAATTATATATCAAAATGAAAACACTATTTGGAAAATAGAACCTGTGTTGCTCAAAGTGCTGGTGCCTAATAGTCATATATCAAAATGAAAACACTATTTGGAAAATAGAACCTGTGTTGCTCAAAGTGCTGGTGCCTAATAGTCATATATCAAAATGAAAACACTATTTGGAAAATAGAACAGTGTGTGTTGCTCACAGTGCTGCTACCTAATAATTATATATCAAAATGAAAACACTATTTGGAAAATAGAACGTGTGTTGCTCACAGTGCTGCTACCTAATAATTATATATCAAAATGAAAACACTATTTGGAAAATAGAACGTGTGTTGCTCACAGTGCTGCTACCTAATAATTATATATCAAAATGAAAACACTATTTGGAAAATAGAACGTGTGTTGCTCACAGTGCTGCTACCTAATAATTATATATCAAAATGAAAACACTATTTGGAAAATAGAACGTGTGTTGCTCACAGTGCTGCTACCTAATAATTATATATCAAAATGAAAACACTATTTGGAAAATAGAACGTGTGTTGCTCACAGTGCTGCTACCTAATAATTATATATCAAAATGAAAACACTATTTGGAAAATAGAACCGTGTGTTGCTCACAGTGCTGCTACCTAATAATTATATATCAAAATGAAAACACTATTTGGAAAATAGAACCTGTGTTGCTCACAGTGCTGCTACCTAATAATTATATATCAAAATGAAAACACTATTTGGAAAATAGAACGTGTGTTGCTCAAAGTGCTGCTACCTAATAGTTATATATCAAAATGAAAACACTATTTGGAAAATAGAACGTGTGTTGCTCAAAGTGCTGGTGCCTAATAGTCATATATCAAAATGAAAACACTATTTGGAAAATAGAACGTGTGTTGCTCAGAAGTGCTGCTACCTAATAGTCATATATCAAAATGAAAACACTATTTGGAAAATAGAACGTGTGTTGCTCAAAGTGCTGCTACCTAATAATTATATATCAAAATGAAAACACTATTTGGAAAATAGAACGTGTGTTGCTCACAGTGCTGCTACCTAATAATTATATATCAAAATGAAAACACTATTTGGAAAATAGAACGTGTGTTGCTCACAGTGCTGCTACCTAATAGTCATATATCAAAATGAAAACACTATTTGGAAAATAGAACGTGTGTTGCTCACAGTGCTGCTACCTAATAATTATATATCAAAATGAAAACACTATTTGGAAAATAGAACCTGTGTTGCTCACAGTGCTGCTACCTAATAATTATATATCAAAATGAAAACACTATTTGGAAAATAGAACGTGTGTTGCTCACAGTGCTGCTACCTAATAATTATATATCAAAATGAAAACACTATTTGGAAAATAGAACGTGTGTTGCTCACAGTGCTGCTACCTAATAATTATATATCAAAATGAAAACACTATTTGGAAAATAGAACGTGTGTTGCTCACAGTGCTGCTACCTAATAATTATATATCAAAATGAAAACACTATTTGGAAAATAGAACCTGTGTTGCTCACAGTGCTGCTACCTAATAATTATATATCAAAATGAAAACACTATTTGGAAAATAGAACGTGTGTTGCTCACAGTGCTGCTACCTAATAATTATATATCAAAATGAAAACACTATTTGGAAAATAGAACGTGTGTTGCTCACAGTGCTGCTACCTAATAATTATATATCAAAATGAAAACACTATTTGGAAAATAGAACGTGTGTTGCTCACAGTGCTGCTACCTAATAATTATATATCAAAATGAAAACACTATTTGGAAAATAGAACTCACAGTGTGTGTTGCTCATCAAAGTGCTGGAAAATAGAACCTGTGTTGCTCACAGTGCCTAATAATAGTCATATATCAAAATGAAAACACTATTTGGAAAATAGAACGTGTGTTGCTCACAGTGCTGCTACCTAATAGTCATATATCAAAATGAAAACACTATTTGGAAAATAGAACGTGTGTTGCTCACAGTGCTGCTACCTAATAATTATATATCAAAATGAAAACACTATTTGGAAAATAGAACGTGTGTTGCTCACAGTGCTGCTACCTAATAATTATATATCAAAATGAAAACACTATTTGGAAAATAGAACCTGTGTTGCTCACAGTGCTGCTACCTAATAATTATATATCAAAATGAAAACACTATTTGGAAAATAGAACCTGTGTTGCTCAAAGTGCTGCTACCTAATAGTCATATATCAAAATGAAAACACTATTTGGAAAATAGAACGTGTGTTGCTCACAGTGCTGCTACCTAATAATTATATATCAAAATGAAAACACTATTTGGAAAATAGAACGTGTGTTGCTCACAGTGCTGCTACCTAATAATTATATATCAAAATGAAAACACTATTTGGAAAATAGAACGTGTGTTGCTCACAGTGCTGCTACCTAATAATTATATATCAAAATGAAAACACTATTTGGAAAATAGAACCTGTGTTGCTCACAGTGCTGCTACCTAATAATTATATATCAAAATGAAAACACTATTTGGAAAATAGAACGTGTGTTGCTCACAGTGCTGCTACCTAATAATTATATATCAAAATGAAAACACTATTTGGAAAATAGAACGTGTGTTGCTCACAGTGCTGCTACCTAATAATTATATATCAAAATGAAAACACTATTTGGAAAATAGAACGTGTGTTGCTCACAGTGCTGCTACCTAATAATTATATATCAAAATGAAAACACTATTTGGAAAATAGAACGTGTGTTGCTCACAGTGCTGCTACCTAATAATTATATATCAAAATGAAAACACTATTTGGAAAATAGAACGTGTGTTGCTCACAGTGCTGCTACCTAATAATTATATATCAAAATGAAAACACTATTTGGAAAATAGAACGTGTGTTGCTCACAGTGCTGCTACCTAATAATTATATATCAAAATGAAAACACTATTTGGAAAATAGAACGTGTGTTGCTCACAGTGCTGCTACCTAATAATTATATATCAAAATGAAAACACTATTTGGAAAATAGAACGTGTGTTGCTCACAGTGCTGCTACCTAATAATTATATATCAAAATGAAAACACTATTTGGAAAATAGAACCTGTGTTGCTCACAGTGCTGCTACCTAATAATTATATATCAAAATGAAAACACTATTTGGAAAATAGAACGTGTGTTGCTCACAGTGCTGCTACCTAATAATTATATATCAAAATGAAAACACTATTTGGAAAATAGAACGTGTGTTGCTCAAAGTGCTGCTACCTAATAGTCATATATCAAAATGAAAACACTATTTGGAAAATATTATATATCAAAATGAAAACACTTGGAAAATAGCTAATTATATATCAAAATGAAAACACTATTTGGAAAATAGAACGTGTGTTGCTCACAGTGCTGCCTAATAATTATATATCAAAATGAAAACACTATTTGGAAAATAGAACCTGTGTTGCTCACAGTGCTGCTACCTAATAATTATATATCAAAATGAAAACACTATTTGGAAAATAGAACGTGTGTTGCTCACAGTGCTGCTACCTAATAATTATATATCAAAATGAAAACACTATTTGGAAAATAGAACCTGTGTTGCTCAAAGTGCTGCTACCTAATAGTTATATATCAAAATGAAAACACTATTTGGAAAATAGAACGTGTGTTGCTCACAGTGCTGCTACCTAATAATTATATATCAAAATGAAAACACTATTTGGAAAATAGAACCTGTGTTGCTCACAGTGCTGCTACCTAATAATTATATATCAAAATGAAAACACTATTTGGAAAATAGAACGTGTGTTGCTCACAGTGCTGCTACCTAATAATTATATATCAAAATGAAAACACTATTTGGAAAATAGAACGTGTGTTGCTCACAGTGCTGCTACCTAATAATTATATATCAAAATGAAAACACTATTTGGAAAATAGAACGTGTGTTGCTCACAGTGCTGCTACCTAATAATTATATATCAAAATGAAAACACTATTTGGAAAATAGAACGTGTGTTGCTCACAGTGCTGCTACCTAATAATTATATATCAAAATGAAAACACTATTTGGAAAATAGAACCTGTGTTGCTCACAGTGCTGCTACCTAATAATTATATATCAAAATGAAAACACTATTTGGAAAATAGAACGTGTGTGTGTTGCTACCTAATAATTATATATCTCACAGTGCTGCTACCTAATAATTATATATCAAAATGAAAACACTATTTGGAAAATAGAACGTGTGTTGCTCACAGTGCTGCTACCTAATAATTATATATCAAAATGAAAACACTATTTGGAAAATAGAACCTGTGTTGCTCACAGTGCTGCTACCTAATAATTATATATCAAAATGAAAACACTATTTGGAAAATAGAACAGTGTGTTGCTCACTAGTGCTGCTACCTAATAATTATATATCAAAATGAAAACACTATTTGGAAAATAGAACGTGTGTTGCTCACAGTGCTGCTACCTAATAATTATATATCAAAATGAAAACACTATTTGGAAAATAGAACGTGTGTTGCTCACAGTGCTGCTACCTAATAATTATATATCAAAATGAAAACACTATTTGGAAAATAGAACGTGTGTTGCTCACAGTGCTGCTACCTAATAATTATATATCAAAATGAAAACACTATTTGGAAAATAGAACGTGTGTTGCTCACAGTGCTGCTACCTAATAATTATATATCAAAATGAAAACACTATTTGGAAAATAGAACGTGTGTTGCTCACAGTGCTGCTACCTAATAATTATATATCAAAATGAAAACACTATTTGGAAAATAGAACCTGTGTTGCTCACAGTGCTGCTACTTAATAATTATATATCAAAATGAAAACACTATTTGGAAAATAGAACGTGTGTTGCTCACAGTGCTGCTACCTAATAATTATATATCAAAATGAAAACACTATTTGGAAAATAGAACGTGTGTTGCTCACAGTGCTGCTACCTAATAATTATATATCAAAATGAAAACACTATTTGGAAAATAGAACGTGTGTTGCTCACAGTGCTGCTACCTAATAATTATATATCAAAATGAAAACACTATTTGGAAAATAGAACGAAAACACTATTTGTGTTGCTCACAGTGCTGCTACCTAATAATTATATATCAAAATGAAAACACTATTTGGAAAATAGAACGTGTGTTGCTCACAGTGCTGCTACCTAATAATTATATATCAAAATGAAAACACTATTTGGAAAATAGAACCTGTGTGTTGCTCACAGTGCTGCTACCTAATAATTATATATCAAAATGAAAACACTATTTGGAAAATAGAACGTGTGTTGCTCACAGTGCTGCTACCTAATAATTATATATCAAAATGAAAACACTATTTGGAAAATAGAACCTGTGTTGCTCACAGTGCTGCTACCTAATAATTATATATCAAAATGAAAACACTATTTGGAAAATAGAACCTGTGTTGCTCACAGTGCTGCTACCTAATAATTATATATCAAAATGAAAACACTATTTGGAAAATAGAACGTGTGTTGCTCACAGTGCTGCTACCTAATAATTATATATCAAAATGAAAACACTATTTGGAAAATAGAACGTGTGTTGCTCACAGTGCTGCTACCTAATAATTATATATCAAAATGAAAACACTATTTGGAAAATAGAACGTGTGTTGCTCACAGTGCTGCTACCTAATAATTATATATCAAAATGAAAACACTATTTGGAAAATAGAACGTGTGTTGCTCACAGTGCTGCTACCTAATAATTATATATCAAAATGAAAACACTATTTGGAAAATAGAACGTGTGTTGCTCACAGTGCTGCTACCTAATAATTATATATCAAAATGAAAACACTATTTGGAAAATAGAACGTGTGTTGCTCACAGTGCTGCTACCTAATAATTATATATCAAAATGAAAACACTATTTGGAAAATAGAACGTGTGTTGCTCACAGTGCTGCTACCTAATAATTATATATCAAAATGAAAACACTATTTGGAAAATAGAACGTGTGTTGCTCACAGTGCTGCTACCTAATAATTATATATCAAAATGAAAACACTATTTGGAAAATAGAACCTGTGTTGCTCACAGTGCTGCTACTTAATAATTATATATCAAAATGAAAACACTATTTGGAAAATAGAACGTGTGTTGCTCACAGTGCTGCTACCTAATAATTATATATCAAAATGAAAACACTATTTGGAAAATAGAACCTGTGTTGCTCACAGTGCTGCTACTTAATAATTATATATCAAAATGAAAACACTATTTGGAAAATAGAACCTGTGTTGCTCAAAGTGCTGCTACCTAATAGTCATATATCAAAATGAAAACACTATTTGGAAAATAGAACCTGTGTTGCTCACAGTGCTGCTACCTAATAATTATATATCAAAATGAAAACACTATTTGGAAAATAGAACCTGTGTTGCTCACAGTGCTGCTACCTAATAATTATATATCAAAATGAAAACACTATTTGGAAAATAGAACGTGTGTTGCTCACAGTGCTGCTACCTAATAATTATATATCAAAATGAAAACACTATTTGGAAAATAGAACGTGTGTTGCTCACAGTGCTGCTACCTAATAATTATATATCAAAATGAAAACACTATTTGGAAAATAGAACCTGTGTTGCTCACAGTGCTGCTACCTAATAATTATATATCAAAATGAAAACACTATTTGGAAAATAGAACCTGTGTTGCTCACAGTGCTGCTACCTAATAATTATATATCAAAATGAAAACACTATTTGGAAAATAGAACCTGTGTTGCTCACAGTGCTGCTACCTAATAGTTATATATCAAAATGAAAACACTATTTGGAAAATAGAACGTGTGTTGCTCACAGTGCTGCTACCTAATAATTATATATCAAAATGAAAACACTATTTGGAAAATAGAACCTGTGTTGCTCACAGTGCTGCTACCTAATAATTATATATCAAAATGAAAACACTATTTGGAAAATAGAACGTGTGTTGCTCACAGTGCTGCTACCTAATGGAAAATTATATATCAAAATGAAAACACTATTTGGAAAATAGAACGTGTGTTGCTCACAGTGCTGCTACCTAATAATTATATATCAAAATGAAAACACTATTTGGAAAATAGAACGTGTGTTGCTCACAGTGCTGCTACCTAATAATTATATATCAAAATGAAAACACTATTTGGAAAATAGAACGTGTGTTGCTCACAGTGCTGCTACCTAATAATTATATATCAAAATGAAAACACTATTTGGAAAATAGAACGTGTGTTGCTCACAGTGCTGCTACCTAATAATTATATATCAAAATGAAAACACTATTTGGAAAATAGAACCTGTGTTGCTCACAGTGCTGCTACCTAATAATATATATCAAAATGAAAACACTATTTGGAAAATAGAACGTGTGTTGCTCACAGTGCTGCTACCTAATAATTATATATCAAAATGAAAACACTATTTGGAAAATAGAACGTGTGTTGCTCACAGTGCTGCTACCTAATAATTATATATCAAAATGAAAACACTATTTGGAAAATAGAACGTGTGTTGCTCACAGTGCTGCTACCTAATAGTCATATATCAAAATGAAAACACTATTTGGAAAATAGAACGTGTGTTGCTCACAGTGCTGCTACCTAATAATTATATATCAAAATGAAAACACTATTTGGAAAATAGAACGTGTGTTGCTCACAGTGCTGCTACCTAATAATTATATATCAAAATGAAAACACTATTTGGAAAATAGAACCTGTGTTGCTCACAGTGCTGCTACCTAATAATTATATATCAAAATGAAAACACTATTTGGAAAATAGAACGTGTGTTGCTCACAGTGCTGCTACCTAATAATTATATATCAAAATGAAAACACTATTTGGAAAATAGAACCTGTGTTGCTCACAGTGCTGCTACCTAATAATTATATATCAAAATGAAAACACTATTTGGAAAATAGAACCTGTGTTGCTCAAAGTGCTGCTACCTAATAATTATATATCAAAATGAAAACACTATTTGGAAAATAGAACGTGTGTTGCTCACAGTGCTGGTGCCTAATAGTCATATATCAAAATGAAAACACTATTTGGAAAATAGAACGTGTGTTGCTCACAGTGCTGCTACCTAATAATTATATATCAAAATGAAAACACTATTTGGAAAATAGAACGTGTGTTGCTCACAGTGCTGCTACCTAATAATTATATATCAAAATGAAAACACTATTTGGAAAATAGAACGTGTGTTGCTCACAGTGCTGCTACCTAATAATTATATATCAAAATGAAAACACTATTTGGAAAATAGAACGTGTGTTGCTCACAGTGCTGCTACCTAATAATTATATATCAAAATGAAAACACTATTTGGAAAATAGAACGTGTGTTGCTCACAGTGCTGCTACCTAATAATTATATATCAAAATGAAAACACTATTTGGAAAATAGAACGTGTGTTGCTCACAGTGCTGCTACCTAATAATTATATATCAAAATGAAAACACTATTTGGAAAATAGAACGTGTGTTGCTCACAGTGCTGCTACCTAATAATTATATATCAAAATGAAAACACTATTTGGAAAATAGAACGTGTGTTGCTCACAGTGCTGCTACCTAATAATTATATATCAAAATGAAAACACTATTTGGAAAATAGAACGTGTGTTGCTCAGTGCTGCTGCTACCTAATAGTCATATATCAAAATGAAAACACTAGTGCTGCTAGTGCCTAATAATTATATATCAAAATGAAAACACTATTTGGAAAATAGAACGTGTGTTGCTCACAGTGCTGCTACCTAATAATTATATATCAAAATGAAAACACTATTTGGAAAATAGAACGTGTGTTGCTCACAGTGCTGCTACCTAATAATTATATATCAAAATGAAAACACTATTTGGAAAATAGAACCTGTGTTGCTCACAGTGCTGCTACCTAATAATTATATATCAAAATGAAAACACTATTTGGAAAATAGAACGTGTGTTGCTCACAGTGCTGCTACCTAATAATTATATATCAAAATGAAAACACTATTTGGAAAATAGAACCTGTGTTGCTCACAGTGCTGCTACCTAATAATTATATATCAAAATGAAAACACTATTTGGAAAATAGAACGTGTGTTGCTCACAGTGCTGCTACCTAATAATTATATATCAAAATGAAAACACTATTTGGAAAATAGAACGTGTGTTGCTCACAGTGCTGCTACCTAATAATTATATATCAAAATGAAAACACTATTTGGAAAATAGAACAAAGTGTGTTGCTCAAAATGAAAACACTATTTGGAAAATAGAACGTGTGTTGCTCAGTGCTGCTACCTAATAATTATATATCAAAATGAAAACACTATTTGGAAAATAGAACGTGTGTTGCTCACAGTGCTGCTACCTAATAATTATATATCAAAATGAAAACACTATTTGGAAAATAGAACGTGTGTTGCTCACAGTGCTGCTACCTAATAATTATATATCAAAATGAAAACACTATTTGGAAAATAGAACGTGTGTTGCTCACAGTGCTGCTACCTAATAATTATATATCAAAATGAAAACACTATTTGGAAAATAGAACGTGTGTTGCTCACAGTGCTGCTACCTAATAATTATATATCAAAATGAAAACACTATTTGGAAAATAGAACGTGTGTTGCTCACAGTGCTGCTACCTAATAATTATATATCAAAATGAAAACACTATTTGGAAAATAGAACGTGTGTTGCTCACAGTGCTGCTACCTAATAATTATATATCAAAATGAAAACACTATTTGGAAAATAGAACCTGTGTTGCTCACAGTGCTGCTACCTAATAATTATATATCAAAATGAAAACACTATTTGGAAAATAGAACGTGTGTTGCTCACAGTGCTGCTACCTAATAATTATATATCAAAATGAAAACACTATTTGGAAAATAGAACGTGTGTTGCTCACAGTGCTGCTACCTAATAATTATATATCAAAATGAAAACACTATTTGGAAAATAGAACGTGTGTTGCTCACAGTGCTGCTACCTAATAATTATATATCAAAATGAAAACACTATTTGGAAAATAGAACGTGTGTTGCTCACAGTGCTGCTACCTAATAATTATATATCAAAATGAAAACACTATTTGGAAAATAGAACGTGTGTTGCTCACAGTGCTGCTACCTAATAATTATATATCAAAATGAAAACACTATTTGGAAAATAGAACGTGTGTTGTGTTGCTCACAGTGCTGCTACCTAATAATTATATATCAAAATGAAAACACTATTTGGAAAATAGAACGTGTGTTGCTCACAGTGCTGCTACCTAATAATTATATATCAAAATGAAAACACTATTTGGAAAATAGAACCTGTGTTGCTCAAAGTGCTGGTGCCTAATAGTCATATATCAAAATGAAAACACTATTTGGAAAATAGAACCTGTGTTGCTCACAGTGCTGCTACCTAATAATTATATATCAAAATGAAAACACTATTTGGAAAATAGAAGAACTAATAATTATATATCAAAATGAAAACACTATTTGTGTTGCTCACAGTGCTGCTACCTAATAATTATATATCAAAATGAAAACACTATTTGGAAAATAGAACGTGTGTTGCTCACAGTGCTGCTACCTAATAATTATATATCAAAATGAAAACACTATTTGGAAAATAGAACCTGTGTTGCTCACAGTGCTGCTACCTAATAATTATATATCAAAATGAAAACACTATTTGGAAAATAGAACCTGTGTTGCTCACAGTGCTGCTACCTAATAATTATATATCAAAATGAAAACACTATTTGGAAAATAGAACGTGTGTTGCTCACAGTGCTGCTACCTAATAATTATATATCAAAATGAAAACACTATTTGGAAAATAGAACCTGTGTTGCTCACAGTGCTGCTACCTAATAATTATATATCAAAATGAAAACACTATTTGGAAAATAGAACCTGTGTTGCTCACAGTGCTGCTACCTAATAATTATATATCAAAATGAAAACACTATTTGGAAAATAGAACGTGTGTTGCTCAGAAGTGCTCACAGTGCCTAATAATTATATATCAAAATGAAAACACTATTTGGAAAATAGAACGTGTGTTGCTCACAGTGCTGCTACCTAATAATTATATATCAAAATGAAAACACTATTTGGAAAATAGAACGTGTGTTGCTCACAGTGCTGCTACCTAATAATTATATATCAAAATGAAAACACTATTTGGAAAATAGAACGTGTGTTGCTCACAGTGCTGCTACCTAATAATTATATATCAAAATGAAAACACTATTTGGAAAATAGAACCTGTGTTGCTCACAGTGCTGCTACCTAATAATTATATATCAAAATGAAAACACTATTTGGAAAATAGAACCTGTGTTGCTCACTAATAGTGCTGCTACCTAATGCTGTCTAATATATATCAAAATGAAAACACTATTTGGAAAATAGAACCTGTGTTGCTCACAGTGCTGCTACCTAATAATTATATATCAAAATGAAAACACTATTTGGAAAATAGAACGTGTGTTGCTCACAGTGCTGCTACCTAATAATTATATATCAAAATGAAAACACTATTTGGAAAATAGAACGTGTGTTGCTCACAGTGCTGCTACCTAATAATTATATATCAAAATGAAAACACTATTTGGAAAATAGAACCTGTGTTGCTCACAGTGCTGCTACCTAATAATTATATATCAAAATGAAAACACTATTTGGAAAATAGAACCTGTGTTGCTCAAAGTGCTGCTACCTAATAGTCATATATCAAAATGAAAACACTATTTGGAAAATAGAACGTGTGTTGCTCACAGTGCTGCTACCTAATATTATATATCAAAATGAAAACACTATTTGGAAAATAGAACGTGTGTTGCTCACAGTGCTGCTACCTAATAATTATATATCAAAATGAAAACACTATTTGGAAAATAGAACGTGTGTTGCTCACAGTGCTGCTACCTAATAATTATATATCAAAATGAAAACACTATTTGGAAAATAGAACCTGTGTTGCTCACAGTGCTGCTACCTAATAATTATATATCAAAATGAAAACACTATTTGGAAAATAGAACGTGTGTTGCTCACAGTGCTGCTACCTAATAATTATATATCAAAATGAAAACACTATTTGGAAAATAGAACCTGTGTTGCTCACAGTGCTGCTACCTAATAATTATATATCAAAATGAAAACACTATTTGGAAAATAGAACGTGTGTTGCTCACAGTGCTGCTACCTAATAATTATATATCAAAATGAAAACACTATTTGGAAAATAGAACCTGTGTTGCTCACAGTGCTGCTACCTAATAATTATATATCAAAATGAAAACACTATTTGGAAAATAGAACCTGTGTTGCTCACAGTGCTGCTACCTAATAATTATATATCAAAATGAAAACACTATTTGGAAAATAGAACCTGTGTTGCTCACAGTGCTGCTACCTAATAATTATATATCAAAATGAAAACACTATTTGGAAAATAGAACGTGTGTTGCTCACAGTGCTGCTACCTAATAATTATATATCAAAATGAAAACACTATTTGGAAAATAGAACCTGTGTTGCTCACAGTGCTGCTATCTAATAATTATATATCAAAATGAAAACACTATTTGGAAAATAGAACCTGTGTTGCTCACAGTGCTGCTACCTAATAGTCATATATCAAAATGAAAACACTATTTGGAAAATAGAACGTGTGTTGCTCACAGTGCTGCTACCTAATAATTATATATCAAAATGAAAACACTATTTGGAAAATAGAACCTGTGTTGCTCACAGTGCTGCTACCTAATAATTATATATCAAAATGAAAACACTATTTGGAAAATAGAACGTGTGTTGCTCACAGTGCTGCTACCTAATAATTATATATCAAAATGAAAACACTATTTGGAAAATAGAACGTGTGTTGCTCACAGTGCTGCTACCTAATAATTATATATCAAAATGAAAACACTATTTGGAAAATAGAACGTGTGTTGCTCACAGTGCTGCTACCTAATAATTATATATCAAAATGAAAACACTATTTGGAAAATAGAACCTGTGTTGCTCACAGTGCTGCTACCTAATAATTATATATCAAAATGAAAACACTATTTGGAAAATAGAACGTGTGTTGCTCACAGTGCTGCTACCTAATAATTATATATCAAAATGAAAACACTATTTGGAAAATAGAACGTGTGTTGCTCACAGTGCTGCTACCTAATAATTATATATCAAAATGAAAACACTATTTGGAAAATAGAACGTGTGTTGCTCACAGTGCTGCTACCTAATAATTATATATCAAAATGAAAACACTATTTGGAAAATAGAACCTGTGTTGCTCACAGTGCTGCTACCTAATAATTATATATCAAAATGAAAACACTATTTGGAAAATAGAACCTGTGTTGCTCACAGTGCTGCTGCCTAATAGTCATATATCAAAATGAAAACACTATTTGGAAAATAGAACGTGTGTTGCTCACAGTGCTGCTACCTAATAATTATATATCAAAATGAAAACACTATTTGGAAAATAGAACGTGTGTGTGTTGCTCACAGTGCTGCTACTTAATAATTATATATCAAAATGAAAACACTATTTGGAAAATAGAACGTGTGTTGCTCACAGTGCTGCTACCTAATAATTATATATCAAAATGAAAACACTATTTGGAAAATAGAACCTGTGTTGCTCACAGTGCTGCTACCTAATAATTATATATCAAAATGAAAACACTATTTGGAAAATAGAACCTGTGTTGCTCAAAGTGCTGGTGCCTAATAGTCATATATCAAAATGAAAACACTATTTGGAAAATAGAACGTGTGTTGCTCACAGTGCTGCTACCTAATAATTATATATCAAAATGAAAACACTATTTGGAAAATAGAACCTGTGTTGCTCACAGTGCTGCTACTTAATAATTATATATCAAAATGAAAACACTATTTGGAAAATAGAACGTGTGTTGCTCACAGTGCTGCTACCTAATAATTATATATCAAAATGAAAACACTATTTGGAAAATAGAACCTGTGTTGCTCACAGTGCTGCTACCTAATAATTATATATCAAAATGAAAACACTATTTGGAAAATAGAACCTGTGTTGCTCACAGTGCTGCTACCTAATAATTATATATCAAAATGAAAACACTATTTGGAAAATAGAACCTGTGTTGCTCAAAGTGCTGCTACCTAATAGAAGTCATATATCAAAATGAAAACACTATTTGGAAAATAGAACGTGTGTTGCTCACAGTGCTGCTACCTAATAATTATATATCAAAATGAAAACACTATTTGGAAAATAGAACCTGTGTTGCTCACAGTGCTGCTACCTAATAATTATATATCAAAATGAAAACACTATTTGGAAAATAGAACCTGTGTTGCTCACAGTGCTGCTACTTAATAATTATATATCAAAATGAAAACACTATTTGGAAAATAGAACCTGTGTTGCTCACAGTGCTGCTACCTAATAGTTATATATCAAAATGAAAACACTATTTGGAAAATAGAACCTGTGTTGCTCACAGTGCTGCTACCTAATAATTATATATCAAAATGAAAACACTATTTGGAAAATAGAACCTGTGTTGCTCACAGTGCTGCTACCTAATAATTATATATCAAAATGAAAACACTATTTGGAAAATAGAACCTGTGTTGCTCACAGTGCTGCTACCTAATAATTATATATCAAAATGAAAACACTATTTGGAAAATAGAACCTGTGTTGCTCACAGTGCTGCTACCTAATAATTATATATCAAAATGAAAACACTATTTGGAAAATAGAACGTGTGTTGCTCACAGTGCTGCTACCTAATAATTATATATCAAAATGAAAACACTATTTGGAAAATAGAACCTGTGTTGCTCACAGTGCTGCTACCTAATAATTATATATCAAAATGAAAACACTATTTGGAAAATAGAACGTGTGTTGCTCACAGTGCTGCTACCTAATAATTATATATCAAAATGAAAACACTATTTGGAAAATAGAACCTGTGTTGCTCACAGTGCTGCTACCTAATAATTATATATCAAAATGAAAACACTATTTGGAAAATAGAACCTGTGTTGCTCAAAGTGCTGCTACCTAATAGTCATATATCAAAATGAAAACACTATTTGGAAAATAGAACGTGTGTTGCTCACAGTGCTGCTACCTAATAATTATATATCAAAATGAAAACACTATTTGGAAAATAGAACGTGTGTTGCTCACAGTGCTGCTACCTAATAATTATATATCAAAATGAAAACACTATTTGGAAAATAGAACGTGTGTTGCTCACAGTGCTGCTACCTAATAATTATATATCAAAATGAAAACACTATTTGGAAAATAGAACCTGTGTTGCTCAAAGTGCTGCTACCTAATAGTTATATATCAAAATGAAAACACTATTTGGAAAATAGAACCTGTGTTGCTCACAGTGCTGCTACCTAATAATTATATATCAAAATGAAAACACTATTTGGAAAATAGAACCTGTGTTGCTCACAGTGCTGCTACCTAATAATTATATATCAAAATGAAAACACTATTTGGAAAATAGAACCTGTGTTGCTCACAGTGCTGCTACCTAATAATTATATATCAAAATGAAAACACTATTTGGAAAATAGAACCGTGTGTTGCTCACAGTGCTGCTACCTAATAATTATATATCAAAATGAAAACACTATTTGGAAAATAGAACGTGTGTTGCTCACAGTGCTGCTACCTAATAATTATATATCAAAATGAAAACACTATTTGGAAAATAGAACCTGTGTTGCTCACAGTGCTGCTACCTAATAATTATATATCAAAATGAAAACACTATTTGGAAAATAGAACGTGTGTTGCTCACAGTGCTGCTACCTAATAATTATATATCAAAATGAAAACACTATTTGGAAAATAGAACCTGTGTTGCTCAAAGTGTGTTGCTCACTATTTGGAAAATAGAAGTGCTGCTACCTAATAATTATATATCAAAATGAAAACACTATTTGGAAAATAGAACGTGTGTTGCTCACAGTGCTGCTACCTAATAATTATATATCAAAATGAAAACACTATTTGGAAAATAGAACCTGTGTTGCTCACAGTGCTGCTACCTAATAATTATATATCAAAATGAAAACACTATTTGGAAAATAGAACGTGTGTTGCTCACAGTGCTGCTACCTAATAATTATATATCAAAATGAAAACACTATTTGGAAAATAGAACCTGTGTTGCTCACAGTGCTGCTACCTAATAATTATATATCAAAATGAAAACACTATTTGGAAAATAGAACCTGTGTTGCTCACAGTGCTGCTACCTAATAATTATATATCAAAATGAAAACACTATTTGGAAAATAGAACGTGTGTTGCTCACAGTGCTGCTACCTAATAATTATATATCAAAATGAAAACACTATTTGGAAAATAGAACGTGTGTTGCTCACAGTGCTGCTACCTAATAATTATATATCAAAATGAAAACACTATTTGGAAAATAGAACGTGTGTTGCTCACAGTGCTGCTACCTAATAATTATATATCAAAATGAAAACACTATTTGGAAAATAGAACCTGTGTTGCTCACAGTGCTGCTACTTAATAATTATATATCAAAATGAAAACACTATTTGGAAAATAGAACCTGTGTTGCTCAAAGTGCTGAAAACACTATTTGGAAAATAGAACCTAATAATAGTATATATCAAAATGAAAACACTATTTGGAAAATAGAACGTGTGTTGCTCACAGTGCTGCTACCTAATAATTATATATCAAAATGAAAACACTATTTGGAAAATAGAACCTGTGTTGCTCACAGTGCTGCTACCTAATAGTTATATATCAAAATGAAAACACTATTTGGAAAATAGAACACAGTGCTGTGTTGCTCACAGTGCTGCTACCTAATAATTATATATCAAAATGAAAACACTATTTGGAAAATAGAACCTGTGTTGCTCACAGTGCTGCTACTTAATAATTATATATCAAAATGAAAACACTATTTGGAAAATAGAACGTGTGTTGCTCACAGTGCTGCTACCTAATAATTATATATCAAAATGAAAACACTATTTGGAAAATAGAACCTGTGTTGCTCACAGTGCTGCTACCTAATAATTATATATCAAAATGAAAACACTATTTGGAAAATAGAACCTGTGTTGCTCACAGTGCTGCTACCTAATAATTATATATCAAAATGAAAACACTATTTGGAAAATAGAACCTGTGTTGCTCACAGTGCTGCTACCTAATAATTATATATCAAAATGAAAACACTATTTGGAAAATAGAACCTGTGTTGCTCACAGTGCTGCTACCTAATAATTATATATCAAAATGAAAACACTATTTGGAAAATAGAACCTGTGTTGCTCACAGTGCTGCTACCTAATAATTATATATCAAAATGAAAACACTATTTGGAAAATAGAACGTGTGTTGCTCACAGTGCTGCTACCTAATAATTATATATCAAAATGAAAACACTATTTGGAAAATAGAACCTGTGTTGCTCACAGTGCTGCTACCTAATAATTATATATCAAAATGAAAACACTATTTGGAAAATAGAACGTGTGTTGCTCACAGTGCTGCTACCTAATAATTATATATCAAAATGAAAACACTATTTGGAAAATAGAACCTGTGTTGCTCAAAGTGCTGCTACCTAATAATTATATATCAAAATGAAAACACTATTTGGAAAATAGAACGTGTGTTGCTCACAGTGCTGCTACCTAATAATTATATATCAAAATGAAAACACTATTTGGAAAATAGAACGTGTGTTGCTCACAGTGCTGCTACCTAATAATTATATATCAAAATGAAAACACTATTTGGAAAATAGAATGAAAACACTATTTGGAAAATAGAACGTGTGTTGCTCACAGTGCTGCTACCTAATAATTATATATCAAAATGAAAACACTATTTGGAAAATAGAACCTGTGTTGCTCAAAGTGCTGCTACCTAATAATTATATATCAAAATGAAAACACTATTTGGAAAATAGAACCTGTGTTGCTCAAAGTGCTGGTGCCTAATAGTCATATATCAAAATGAAAACACTATTTGGAAAATAGAACGTGTGTTGCTCACAGTGCTGCTACCTAATAATTATATATCAAAATGAAAACACTATTTGGAAAATAGAACCTGTGTTGCTCACAGTGCTGCTACCTAATAATTATATATCAAAATGAAAACACTATTTGGAAAATAGAACCTGTGTTGCTCACAGTGCTGCTACCTAATAATTATATATCAAAATGAAAACACTATTTGGAAAATAGAACCTGTGTTGCTCAAAGTGCTGCTACCTAATAGTCATATATCAAAATGAAAACACTATTTGGAAAATAGAACGTGTGTTGCTCACAGTGCTGCTACCTAATAATTATATATCAAAATGAAAACACTATTTGGAAAATAGAACCTGTGTTGCTCACAGTGCTGCTACCTAATAATTATATATCAAAATGAAAACACTATTTGGAAAATAGAACGTGTGTTGCTCACAGTGCTGCTACCTAATAATTATATATCAAAATGAAAACACTATTTGGAAAATAGAACCTGTGTTGCTCACAGTGCTGCTACCTAATAATTATATATCAAAATGAAAACACTATTTGGAAAATAGAACCTGTGTTGCTCACAGTGCTGCTACTTAATAATTATATATCAAAATGAAAACACTATTTGGAAAATAGAACCTGTGTTGCTCAAAGTGCTGCTGCCTAATAGTCATATATCAAAATGAAAACACTATTTGGAAAATAGAACGTGTGTTGCTCACAGTGCTGCTACCTAATAATTATATATCAAAATGAAAACACTATTTGGAAAATAGAACGTGTGTTGCTCACAGTGCTGCTACCTAATAATTATATATCAAAATGAAAACACTATTTGGAAAATAGAACCTGTGTTGCTCACAGTGCTGCTACCTAATAATTATATATCAAAATGAAAACACTATTTGGAAAATAGAACGTGTGTTGCTCACAGTGCTGCTACCTAATAATTATATATCAAAATGAAAACACTATTTGGAAAATAGAACCTGTGTTGCTCAAAGTGCTGCTACCTAATAATTATATATCAAAATGAAAACACTATTTGGAAAATAGAACGTGTGTTGCTCACAGTGCTGCTACCTAATAATTATATATCAAAATGAAAACACTATTTGGAAAATAGAACGTGTGTTGCTCACAGTGCTGCTACCTAATAATTATATATCAAAATGAAAACACTATTTGGAAAATAGAACCTGTGTTGCTCACAGTGCTGCTACTTAATAATTATATATCAAAATGAAAACACTATTTGGAAAATAGAACCTGTGTTGCTCAAAGTGCTGCTGCCTAATAGTCATATATCAAAATGAAAACACTATTTGGAAAATAGAACCTGTGTTGCTCACAGTGCTGCTACCTAATAATTATATATCAAAATGAAAACACTATTTGGAAAATAGAACGTGTGTTGCTCACAGTGCTGCTACCTAATAATTATATATCAAAATGAAAACACTATTTGGAAAATAGAACCTGTGTTGCTCACAGTGCTGCTACCTAATAATTATATATCAAAATGAAAACACTATTTGGAAAATAGAACCTGTGTTGCTCACAGTGCTGCTACCTAATAATTATATATCAAAATGAAAACACTATTTGGAAAATAGAACCTGTGTTGCTCAAAGTGCTGCTACCTAATAGTTATATATCAAAATGAAAACACTATTTGGAAAATAGAACCTGTGTTGCTCACAGTGCTGCTACCTAATAATTATATATCAAAATGAAAACACTATTTGGAAAATAGAACGTGTGTTGCTCACAGTGCTGCTACCTAATAATTATATATCAAAATGAAAACACTATTTGGAAAATAGAACCTGTGTTGCTCACAGTGCTGCTACTTAATAATTATATATCAAAATGAAAACACTATTTGGAAAATAGAACCTGTGTTGCTCACAGTGCTGCTACCTAATAATTATATAATACGTGTGTTGCTCAAAGTGCTGCTACCTAATATATATATCAAAATGAAAACACTATTTGGAAAATAGAACCTGTGTTGCTCACAGTGCTGCTACCTAATAATTATATATCAAAATGAAAACACTATTTGGAAAATAGAACCTGTGTTGCTCACAGTGCTGCTACCTAATAATTATATATCAAAATGAAAACACTATTTGGAAAATAGAACCTGTGTTGCTCACAGTGCTGCTACCTAATAATTATATATCAAAATGAAAACACTATTTGGAAAATAGAACCTGTGTTGCTCACAGTGCTGCTACCTAATAATTATATATCAAAATGAAAACACTATTTGGAAAATAGAACCTGTGTTGCTCACAGTGCTGCTACTTAATAATTATATATCAAAATGAAAACACTATTTGGAAAATAGAACGTGTGTTGCTCACAGTGCTGCTACCTAATAATTATATATCAAAATGAAAACACTATTTGGAAAATAGAACCTGTGTTGCTCACAGTGCTGCTACTTAATAATTATATATCAAAATGAAAACACTATTTGGAAAATAGAACCTGTGTTGCTCAAAGTGCTGCTACCTAATAGTCATATATCAAAATGAAAACACTATTTGGAAAATAGAACGTGTGTTGCTCACAGTGCTGCTACCTAATAGTCATATATCAAAATGAAAACACTATTTGGAAAATAGAACGTGTGTTGCTCACAGTGCTGCTACCTAATAATTATATATCAAAATGAAAACACTATTTGGAAAATAGAACCTGTGTTGCTCACAGTGCTGCTACTTAATAATTATATATCAAAATGAAAACACTATTTGGAAAATAGAACCTGTGTTGCTCAAAGTGCTGGTACCTAATAATCATATATCAAAATGAAAACACTATTTGGAAAATAGAACCTGTGTTGCTCACAGTGCTGCTACCTAATAGTTATATATCAAAATGAAAACACTATTTGGAAAATAGAACCTGTGTTGCTCACAGTGCTGCTACTTAATAATTATATATCAAAATGAAAACACTATTTGGAAAATAGAACGTGTGTTGCTCACAGTGCTGCTACCTAATAATTATATATCAAAATGAAAACACTATTTGGAAAATAGAACCTGTGTTGCTCACAGTACCTAATAATTATATATCAAAATGAAAACACTATTTGGAAAATAGAACCTGTGTTGCTCACAGTGCTGCTACCTAATAATATATATCAAAATGAAAACACTATTTGGAAAATAGAACGTGTGTTGCTCACAGTGCTGCTACCTAATAATTATATATCAAAATGAAAACACTATTTGGAAAATAGAACCTGTGTTGCTCACAGTGCTGCTACCTAATAATTATATATCAAAATGAAAACACTATTTGGAAAATAGAACCTGTGTTGCTCACAGTGCTGCTACCTAATAATTATATATCAAAATGAAAACACTATTTGGAAAATAGAACCTGTGTTGCTCACAGTGCTGCTACTTAATAATTATATATCAAAATGAAAACACTATTTGGAAAATAGAACGTGTGTTGCTCACAGTGCTGCTACCTAATAATTATATATCAAAATGAAAACACTATTTGGAAAATAGAACCTGTGTTGCTCACAGTGCTGCTACCTAATAATTATATATCAAAATGAAAACACTATTTGGAAAATAGAACCTGTGTTGCTCAAAGTGCTGGTGCCTAATAGTCATATATCAAAATGAAAACACTATTTGGAAAATAGAACCTGTGTTGCTCACAGTGCTGCTACCTAATAATCATATATCAAAATGAAAACACTATTTGGAAAATAGAACGTGTGTTGCTCAAAGTGCTGCTACCTAATAATTATATATCAAAATGAAAACACTATTTGGAAAATAGAACGTGTGTTGCTCACAGTGCTGCTACCTAATAATTATATATCAAAATGAAAACACTATTTGGAAAATAGAACCTGTGTTGCTCACAGTGCTGCTACCTAATAATTATATATCAAAATGAAAACACTATTTGGAAAATAGAACCTGTGTTGCTCACAGTGCTGCTACTTAATAATTATATATCAAAATGAAAACACTATTTGGAAAATAGAACCTGTGTTGCTCAAAGTGCTGCTACCTAATAGTCATATATCAAAATGAAAACACTATTTGGAAAATAGAACCTGTGTTGCTCACAGTGCTGCTACCTAATAATTATATATCAAAATGAAAACACTATTTGGAAAATAGAACGTGTGTTGCTCACAGTGCTGCTAATTATATATCCTAATAAACATATATCAAAATGAAAACACTATTTGGAAAATAGAACACTGTGTTGCTCACAGTGCTGCTACTTAATAATTATATATCAAAATGAAAACACTATTTGGAAAATAGAACGTGTGTTGCTCACAGTGCTGCTACCTAATAATTATATATCAAAATGAAAACACTATTTGGAAAATAGAACCTGTGTTGCTCACAGTGCTGCTACCTAATAATTATATATCAAAATGAAAACACTATTTGGAAAATAGAACCTGTGTTGCTCACAGTGCTGCTACCTAATAATTATATATCAAAATGAAAACACTATTTGGAAAATAGAACCTATTTGGAAAATGTGTTGCTCACAGTGCTGCTACCTAATAATTATATATCAAAATGAAAACACTATTTGGAAAATAGAACCTGTGTTGCTCACAGTGCTGCTACCTAATAGTTATATATCAAAATGAAAACACTATTTGGAAAATAGAACCTGTGTTGCTCAAAGTGCTGGTGCCTAATAGTCATATATCAAAATGAAAACACTATTTGGAAAATAGAACCTGTGTTGCTCACAGTGCTGCTACCTAATAATTATATATCAAAATGAAAACACTATTTGGAAAATAGAACCTGTGTTGCTCACAGTGCTGCTACCTAATAATTATATATCAAAATGAAAACACTATTTGGAAAATAGAACCTGTGTTGCTCACAGTGCTGCTACCTAATAATTATATATCAAAATGAAAACACTATTTGGAAAATAGAACCTGTGTTGCTCACAGTGCTGCTACCTAATAATTATATATCAAAATGAAAACACTATTTGGAAAATAGAACCTGTGTTGCTCACAGTGCTGCTACTTAATAATTATATATCAAAATGAAAACACTATTTGGAAAATAGAACGTGTGTTGCTCACAGTGCTGCTACCTAATAATTATATATCAAAATGAAAACACTATTTGGAAAATAGAACCTGTGTTGCTCACAGTGCTGCTACCTAATAGTTATATATCAAAATGAAAACACTATTTGGAAAATAGAACCTGTGTTGCTCACAGTGCTGCTACCTAATAATTATATATCAAAATGAAAACACTATTTGGAAAATAGAACCTGTGTTGCTCACAGTGCTGCTACCTAATAGTTATATATCAAAATGAAAACACTATTTGGAAAATAGAACCTGTGTTGCTCACAGTGCTGCTACCTAATAATTATATATCAAAATGAAAACACTATTTGGAAAATAGAACGTGTGTTGCCAGTGTGCTACCTAATAGTCATATGCAAAATCTATTTGGAAAATAGAACCTGTGTTGCTCACAGTGCTGCTACTTAATAATTATATATCAAAATGAAAACACTATTTGGAAAATAGAACCTGTGTTGCTCAAAGTGCTGCTACCTAATAGTCATATATCAAAATGAAAACACTATTTGGAAAATAGAACCTGTGTTGCTCACAGTGCTGCTACCTAATAATTATATATCAAAATGAAAACACTATTTGGAAAATAGAACCTGTGTTGCTCACAGTGCTGCTACTTAATAATTATATATCAAAATGAAAACACTATTTGGAAAATAGAACGTGTGTTGCTCACAGTGCTGCTACCTAATAATTATATATCAAAATGAAAACACTATTTGGAAAATAGAACCTGTGTTGCTCACAGTGCTGCTACCTAATAGTCATATATCAAAATGAAAACACTATTTGGAAAATAGAACCTGTGTTGCTCAAAGTGCTGCTGCCTAATAGTTATATATCAAAATGAAAACACTATTTGGAAAATAGAACCTGTGTTGCTCAAAGTGCTCAAAATGAAAACACTATTTGGAAAATACCTAATAGTCATATATCAAAATGAAAACACTATTTGGAAAATAGAACGTGTGTTGCTCACAGTGCTGCTACCTAATAATTATATATCAAAATGAAAACACTATTTGGAAAATAGAACCTGTGTTGCTCACAGTGCTGCTACTTAATAATTATATATCAAAATGAAAACACTATTTGGAAAATAGAACGTGTGTTGCTCACAGTGCTGCTACCTAATAATTATATATCAAAATGAAAACACTATTTGGAAAATAGAACCTGTGTTGCTCACAGTGCTGCTACTTAATAATTATATATCAAAATGAAAACACTATTTGGAAAATAGAACCTGTGTTGCTCAAAGTGCTGCTACCTAATAGTCATATATCAAAATGAAAACACTATTTGGAAAATAGAACCTGTGTTGCTCAAAGTGCTGCTACCTAATAATCATATATCAAAATGAAAACACTATTTGGAAAATAGAACCTGTGTTGCTCACAGTGCTGCTACCTAATAATTATATATCAAAATGAAAACACTATTTGGAAAATAGAACGTGTGTTGCTCACAGTGCTGCTACCTAATAATTATATATCAAAATGAAAACACTATTTGGAAAATAGAACCTGTGTTGCTCAAAGTGCTGCTACCTAATAGTTATATATCAAAATGAAAACATTATTTGGAAAATAGAACCTGTGTTGCTCACAGTGCTGCTACCTAATAGTCATATATCAAAATGAAAACACTATTTGGAAAATAGAACCTGTGTTGCTCAAAGTGCTGTACCTAATGTCATATATCAAAATGAAAACACTAGAAAATAGAACCTGTGTTGCTCACAGTGCTGCTAATAATAATTATATATCAAAATGAAAACACTATTTGGAAAATAGAACCTGTGTTGCTCACAGTGCTGCTACCTAATAATTATATATCAAAATGAAAACACTATTTGGAAAATAGAACCTGTGTTGCTCACAGTGCTGCTACCTAATAGTCATATATCAAAATGAAAACACTATTTGGAAAATAGAACCTGTGTTGCTCACAGTGCTGCTACCTAATAATTATATATCAAAATGAAAACACTATTTGGAAAATAGAACCTGTGTTGCTCACAGTGCTGCTACTTAATAATTATATATCAAAATGAAAACACTATTTGGAAAATAGAACGTGTGTTGCTCACAGTGCTGCTACCTAATAATTATATATCAAAATGAAAACACTATTTGGAAAATAGAACCTGTGTTGCTCACAGTGCTGCTACCTAATAATTATATATCAAAATGAAAACACTATTTGGAAAATAGAACCTGTGTTGCTCACAGTGCTGCTACCTAATAATTATATATCAAAATGAAAACACTATTTGGAAAATAGAACCTGTGTTGCTCAACAGTGCTGCTACCTAATAATTATATATCAAAATGAAAACACTATTTGGAAAATAGAACGTGTGTTGCTCACAGTGCTGCTACCTAATAATTATATATCAAAATGAAAACACTATTTGGAAAATAGAACCTGTGTTGCTCACAGTGCTGCTACTTAATAATTATATATCAAAATGAAAACACTATTTGGAAAATAGAACCTGTGTTGCTCAAAGTGCTGCTACCTAATAGTCATATATCAAAATGAAAACACTATTTGGAAAATAGAACCTGTGTTGCTCACAGTGCTGCTGCCTAATAATTATATATCAAAATGAAAACACTATTTGGAAAATAGAACGTGTGTTGCTCACAGTGCTGCTACCTAATAATTATATATCAAAATGAAAACACTATTTGGAAAATAGAACCTGTGTTGCTCACAGTGCTGCTACCTAATAATTATATATCAAAATGAAAACACTATTTGGAAAATAGAACCGTGTGTTGCTCACAGTGCTGCTACCTAATAATTATATATCAAAATGAAAACACTATTTGGAAAATAGAACCTGTGTTGCTCACAGTGCTGCTACCTAATAATTATATATCAAAATGAAAACACTATTTGGAAAATAGAACGTGTGTTGCTCACAGTGCTGCTACCTAATAATTATATATCAAAATGAAAACACTATTTGGAAAATAGAACCTGTGTTGCTCACAGTGCTGCTACCTAATAATTATATATCAAAATGAAAACACTATTTGGAAAATAGAACGTGTGTTGCTCACAGTGCTGCTACCTAATAATTATATATCAAAATGAAAACACTATTTGGAAAATAGAACCTGTGTTGCTCACAGTGCTGCTACCTAATAATTATATATCAAAATGAAAACACTATTTGGAAAATAGAACGTGTGTTGCTCACAGTGCTGCTACCTAATAATTATATATCAAAATGAAAACACTATTTGGAAAATAGAACCTGTGTTGCTCACAGTGCTGCTACCTAATAATTATATATCAAAATGAAAACACTATTTGGAAAATAGAACGTGTGTTGCTCACAGTGCTGCTACCTAATAATTATATATCAAAATGAAAACACTATTTGGAAAATAGAACCTGTGTTGCTCACAGTGCTGCTACCTAATAATTATATATCAAAATGAAAACACTATTTGGAAAATAGAACGTGTGTTGCTCACAGTGCTGCTACCTAATAATTATATATCAAAATGAAAACACTATTTGGAAAATAGAACGTGTGTTGCTCAAAGTGCTGCTACCTAATAATTATATATCAAAATGAAAACACTATTTGGAAAATAGAACCTGTGTTGCTAGTGCCTAATAATTATATATCAAAATGAAAACACTATTTGGAAAATAGAACCTGTGTTGCTCACAGTGCTGCTACCTAATAATTATATATCAAAATGAAAACACTATTTGGAAAATAGAACGTGTGTTGCTCACAGTGCTGCTACCTAATAATTATATATCAAAATGAAAACACTATTTGGAAAATAGAACCTGTGTTGCTCACAGTGCTGCTACCTAATAATTATATATCAAAATGAAAACACTATTTGGAAAATAGAACCTGTGTTGCTCAAAGTGCTGCTGCCTAATAATTATATATCAAAATGAAAACACTATTTGGAAAATAGAACGTGTGTTGCTCACAGTGCTGCTACCTAATAATTATATATCAAAATGAAAACACTATTTGGAAAATAGAACGTGTGTTGCTCACAGTGCTGCTACCTAATAATTATATATCAAAATGAAAACACTATTTGGAAAATAGAACGTGTGTTGCTCACAGTGCTGCTACCTAATAATTATATATCAAAATGAAAACACTATTTGGAAAATAGAACGTGTGTTGCTCAAAGTGCTGCTACCTAATAATTATATATCAAAATGAAAACACTATTTGGAAAATAGAACGTGTGTTGCTCAAAGTGCTGCTACCTAATAATTATATATCAAAATGAAAACACTATTTGGAAAATAGAACGTGTGTTGCTCAAAGTGCTGCTACCTAATAATTATATATCAAAATGAAAACACTATTTGGAAAATAGAACGTGTGTTGCTCACAGTGCTGCTACCTAATAATTATATATCAAAATGAAAACACTATTTGGAAAATAGAACGTGTGTTGAAAATAGAACAGTGCTGCTACCTAATAATTATATATCAAAATGAAAACACTATTTGGAAAATAGAACGTGTGTTGCTCACAGTGCTGCTACCTAATAATTATATATCAAAATGAAAACACTATTTGGAAAATAGAACCTGTGTTGCTCACAGTTGCTCACAGTGCTGCTACCTAATAATTATATATCAAAATGAAAACACTATTTGGAAAATAGAACCTGTGTTGCTTACAGTGCTGCTACTTAATAATTATATATCAAAATGAAAACACTATTTGGAAAATAGAACCTGTGTTGCTCACAGTGCTGCTACCTAATAATTATATATCAAAATGAAAACACTATTTGGAAAATAGAACGTGTGTTGCTCACAGTGCTGCTACCTAATAATTATATATCAAAATGAAAACACTATTTGGAAAATAGAACGTGTCTTGCTCACAGTGCTGCTACTTAATAATTATATATCAAAATGAAAACACTATTTGGAAAATAGAACGTGTGTTGCTCACAGTGCTGCTACCTAATAATTATAATAAAGAAATCAGAAATAGCACTGATTTTTTATAAAATAACTTTAAATCAAACTTTTTCACTCAGTATATCAAAAGCAAGAAAATTTTTATAAATCTGGTTTGACGATATGTAAGTGAAAATCAGACAATTCTCGAAAGTTAAATTTCTAACTCACGACATGAAAATCGTTTAGTAAGCGAAGTTCTCGACACAGCTCACAACAGTGATGATACGACTCTGATCATATCTCAAGTACTCTGATCACATCTCAAGTACATCTGATCTATTGAGACAAACTCTTTAAGTTGCTTTCCGCTTCTTGGCTCGTGCTTGATAAAACGAATCTTTTGTTTATTTAATAATGGCTTGCGGTCCTCTTAATTAGTGACTCAATAACTGCATTGATGATGGTCTCAATTTTTGTGGGCTGAAGGAAATTTATAGTTACATTTCTCATAATGAGGAGCACGTGACTTATTGATCATGGCAGTAAATGTAGCGTATGAAGAAGACGGAGATACGTGATCTAATCACGTGCAATATGGCTACACAACCATGATATTGTATTATCATGCTATTTCAAGCCTAATTAACAATTCAACTCCTTGTGCTTTTGCTACATTAATTGATTAGGATGAGCATTAACCTTACAACACACGTGAAGGTTATTCTAGTATGATAGCGTTGTGATATGAGCACCAGGAGGCGTACCTTGACTCTGAAACTTAAGGTTTATGTTTTGCCAAACATAAAGAGAAACCCAAGGGATAGCGGTGTATGCTGTTGGCGTATTTACCACCTTATCATTGGTAACAGCTATGCACAGTTAACCCTAATGTAACTTGACGCGAAAGATCTCGAACAAACAAAATAATTGTTTAAAGGGAATAATTACAGTCTAAATGTTTATAACCACCGTGAAACCGAAATTTAAATCAGCTGTTAAAACAAGCACATTAAAATCATCTCAACTAGGTATATGTTCCCCTCTTTCTTTTTATCCAGCAGATACTTTTATATCCACTTGACTTTTAAAATTTAGTATTTTCAACGAATTATTTGAGTTATAAACTTTAAGTTATAAAGATTTTCACTTTTGAGAAGTTTGTAACAGTTTTGAGGTTCACATCGAGAACGACGTTTCTCCATTGGATGAAACGTACTTGAAGTTAGTATTCGTGCCCTCAGTGTGGTAGAGGGACTAATTAACCATTGAACCATATCAGTACACTAAGTTTACTGTGACTGTTGTGCTTTTATGTACAGCTCAAGGTATACATCCGCGTAAAGTAGTGCAAAGTTTTTAAATGACCTTATTTTTAACTATATATATATATATATATACTATTGTAATTTGTTTTTAACTGAAACATTTTGCGCGTGGGAGGTTTGACTTCGAGAAGAACACGGGGTTTACATCTACACATTGTCTTAAAGTTTTAAAACACTTGGAGCAGTATACACTGCGAATTAGTGAGTTATTACTTGTTTGAGTTTTGTTGTTGCTGTCAGTGAAGCACGTTTTGAAATAATGAACTCGTGTTATTGAAACAATACAAAAAGGTACAACATACAGTATGTAAATGTGAAACAGTTAAAAGTGTGATTGTTGTATTAACTACTAAAGTGAAGTAAGAACAGTCAACTAATAAAGTCAACAAACCTTGTAGAAATAAACACTAAAGTCAACAAACTGATTGTTGTATTGCTACTAAAGTGTAAGAACAGTCAAGAAATAAAGTCAACAAACACTGCTTCATAGAACACATTAAGTAGACTGGACTTTGAACTATTATTATTTACTGATTGTTGTATTAACTACTAAAGTGAAATAAGAACAGTCAACTAATATTACCATTACCAAAACTAAAGTCAACAAACACTGCTATTAGAAATAGAACATTTTCATTAACATTAAGTAGACTGGACTTTGAACTATTATTATTTACTGATTGTTGTATTAACCACTAAAGTGAAGTAAGAACAGTCAACTAATAATACCAAAACTAAAGTCAACAAACACTGCTATTAGAAATAGAACATTTTCATTAACATTAAGTAGACTGGACTTTGAACTATTATTATTTACTGATTGTTGTATTAACCACTAAAGTGAAGTAAGAACAGTCAACTAATAATACCAAAACTAAAGTCAACAAACACTGCTATTAGAAATAGAACATTTTCATTAACATTAAGTAGACTGGACTTTGAACTATTATTATTTACTGATTGTTGTATTAACCACTAAAGTGAAGTAAGAACAGTCAACTAATATTACCAAAACTAAAGTCAACAAACACTGCTATTAGAAATAGAACATTTTCATTAACATTAAGTAGACTGGACTTTGAACTATTATTATTTACTGATTGTTGTATTAACAACAAGAGTGAAGTTAGAACAGTCAACTAATATTACCAAAACTAAAGTCAACAAACACTGCTATTAGAAATAGAACATTTTCATTAACATTAAGTAGACTGGACTTTGAACTATTATTATTTACTGATTGTTGTATTAACAACAAGAGTGAAGTTAGAACAGTCAACTAATATTACCAAAACTAAAGTCAACAAACACTGCTATTAGAAATAGAACATGTTCAACATTAAGTAGACTGGACTTTGAACTATTATTATTTACTGATTGTTGTATTAACACAAAGTGAAGTAAGAACAGTCAACTAATATTATTACCAAAACTAAAGTCAACAAACACTGCTATTAGAAATAGAACATTTTCATTAACATTAAGTAGACTGGACTTTGAACTATTATTATTTACTGATTGTTGTATTAACTACTAAGAAAGTCAACTAATATTACCATTACCAAAACTAAAGAACTGCTATTAGAAATAGAACATTTTCATTAACAGACTGGACTTTGAACTATTATTATTTAATTGTTGTATTACCTAAAGTGAAGTAAGAACAGTCAACCAAAACTAAAGTCAACAAACACTGCTATTAGAAATAGAACATTTTCATTAACATTAAGTAGACTGGACTTTGAACTATTATTATTTACTGATTGTTGTATTAACCACTAAAGTGAAGTAAGAACAGTCAACTAATAATACCAAAACTAAAGTCAACAAACACTGCTATTAGAAATAGAACATTTTCATTAACATTAAGTAGACTGGACTTTGAACTATTATTATTTACTGATTGTTGTATTAACCACTAAAGTGAAGTAAGAACAGTCAACTAATATTACCAAAACTAAAGTCAACAAACACTGCTATTAGAAATAGAACATTTTCATTAACATTAAGTAGACTGGACTTTGAACTATTATTATTTACTGATTGTTGTATTAACCACTAAAGTGAAGTAAGAACAGTCAACTAATATTAACCATTACCAAAACTAAAGTCAACAAACACTGCTATTAGAAATAGAACATTTTCATTAACATTAAGTAGACTGGACTTTGAACTATTATTATTTACTGATTGTTGTATTAACAACTAAAGTCAACAAACACTGCTATTAGAAATAGAACATTTTCATTAACATTAAGTAGACTGGACTTTGAACTATTATTATTTACTGAGTCAACTAAGTATTACCAAAACTAAAGTCAACAAACACTGCTATTAGAAATAGAACATTTTCATTAACATTAAGTAGACTGGACTTTGAACTATTATTATTTACTGATTGTTGTATTAACAACAAGAGTGAAGTTAGAACAGTCAACTAATATTACCATTACCAAAACTAAAGTCAACAAACACTGCTATTAGAAATAGAACATTTTCATTAACATTAAGTAGACTGGACTTTGAACTATTATTATTTACTGATTGTTGTATTAACAACTAAAGTGAAGTTAGAACAGTCAACTAATATTACCAAAACTAAAGTCAACAAACACTGCTATTAGAAATAGAACATTTTCATTAACATTAAGTAGACTGGAATTTGAACTATTATTATTTACTGATTGTTGTATTAACCACTAAAGTGAAGTTAGAACAGTCAACTAATATTACCAAAACTAAAGTCAACAAACACTGCTATTAGAAATAGAACATTTTCATTAACATTAAGTAGACTGGAATTTGAACTATTATTATTTACTGATTGTTGTATTAACCACTAAAGTGAAGTAAGAACAGTCAACTAATATTACCGAAACTAAAGTCAACAAACACTGCTATTAGAAATAGAACATTTTCATTAACATTAAGTAGACTGGAATTTGAACTATTATTATTTACTGATTGTTGTATTAACCACTAAAGTGAAGTAAGAACAGTCAACTAATATTACCGAAACTAAAGTCAACAAACACTGCTATTAGAAATAGAACATTTTCATTAACATTAAGTAGACTGGACTTTGAACTATTATTATTTACTGAGTAACTGTTGAACAATTCAAATCAGAATCACAAATCACACGATGTTAACTTGTTTGTGATATAAACGTAATACACAAACTTTACACCTTATAAGCTTCTTATTAAAGTTTAAATAATACTTTAAGGAAAGGAAATTATACTAAAATGAACAACCATTAACATAATACGTTTTAAAATTATTTCAATATGAAATTATTTTATCCCCCCATGTAAGATACCAATGTTTGTAATTTTCACTCTTTACGTTTTGTTACTCCAAAACTGAATTCTACATTTTGGGGCTTTGGGTGTTTTGTGTAGGTGACATTCAAATCCCATCATTTGATTAGAGTAGCCCAAGGGTTGACGGATGGTGATGTTAACTAGCCTCCTTTCTTCTAACGTACCCGTTTAAAAGTAGGCTCTGTTTAGATTTGCTCTAATATCCAAAATAAAAAAAAGAATCATTCTTTGATCTTTAGGTCCTGGCGGGTCACGAACGAGAATCCCTAACACAGAACATGCTCGCCATTTCAGTAGTGAGTGCGTTATAATGTGACAGTCAATCCCACTGTCCGTTGGTAAAAGAATTGCCAATGGTGATGTTTACCAACTGCTTTCCATCTAGTCTATCACTACTAAATTAGAAACGGCTAGCGCAGATAGTCCTCGAGTAGCTTTGGACGAAATTCAGAACAAACCACAGAGACTAAAACAAATAATCTTTGACCTTCTGATGATTCACATTAACACATTTTATTCTAAACGAGGCGCTGGAGTTTCGAGATCTTAAACTGGTGAAAGGTAACTCTAAAGACGAGTGATAAACACGTGTAACTTAAAGTGGTGAAAGTTAACCCTATAGACGAGTGGTAAACACATGTAACTTAAACTGGTGAAAGCTAACCCTAAAGACGAGTGACATACACGTAAACCTCTTCATATTTTAATTTGACGCTGAATGGACTAAAACGTTTTTGAAAACTTAAGACACGTGTATATCTCTTGCTTTAGTAGTATGCCACTTGAGTTAACACGTGTGAATTTTTACCTGTGGCTGAGTTGTTCTACACAATTACGGAAAGTGGAAACCGTCAAAATCTCTTCACAACCAACTTTTCAAATACCGTCAAGGAAAATTGGAGATAAAATGTTGTACTACACAAGTCGGTAGTCTTAACAATGAAATAGCTGAAAATAACGTTGAACTTTTTTAGATATACAAAAGAAATTTTCTTTCTGAAAATGTGTGAACGTTATTCAATTCTCAACTCTCACTCACAACAACAAACGAAAATCGGGCTTTCTGGAATATCCAGTCAAGTGAGGAATTTTGTTTCTGGTTAGTCAATAAATAAAGTTTCACAAAATAAAATACACTGAATACAATACCAGAGCATTCACTCGTAAAGTTTACATTTCGACGGAAAGAAATCTACATAAATAAATACAAGAACAACAAAAACACTAATTTCTCTTATATGAGATCAAAAATACTGCAGCAGGCGTAAAACAAGTGCCATCTACCGAGGTATTTTCTAACCATACCTGAGGTATTAAACAAAAGGGTTCAGTATATTTTGAAGAATTCTGAACAGTATATGCTGTTAACATATTGCATTTAACGAGCTCGTATTTTTAAATACTAACAATACGGATTATCTCATACAGTCTGTCTGGTCAAATAAAACTCAAGACTTCGTTCAACGATACAACTAATATCATAAAACGAATCTATCTGTTTTTTTGTTTTTGAATTTCCCACAAAGCTACACAAGGGCTATCTGCGATAGCCGTCCCAAAAGTAGCAGTGTAAGACAAGAGAGAAAGCAGCTAGTCATCATCACCTACCGCCAACTCTTTTATCAACGAATAATGGGATTGACCGTTACATTACAACACCCCCACGGCTAAACGGGCGAGCATGTTTGGTGCGACGGGGATTCGAACCCGCGACCCTCAGATTACGAGTCGAGTTCCTTAACCACCTCTCCATGCCGGACCGCCTCGACAAATTAGGTTTCGGACATCGTTACCACTACAGTTACACGTAAACTGACCATTAATAATTATATCAAACACAGTTACCATGTTCATCTAGTTACGTTGTTACACATGAACTCACTCTCGACAATAGTGTTAATTATTCATACCTTAAGTTTTCTATGTTTCGGTGGTGAGACGGCGGAATGTTTCTCACGTCACAGTAAAAAGTTACCGACGTGTTTTATTTACGGGGTCATTCGGTGGATATTGTTCCGCCTTTCTTGAGGTAGCGTAACAGTTGTATTACCGCATTCTATAGAAATACCAAAACTTATTTTATGTACGATATTTGGTTCATTTATATAGGTCATTATTCTAATGTTTGAGGTATTTCTGTCTGCGAATGTAAGTACAGTTTCACATTGTTTGTACAAAACATTCGTTAAACAGCTATTTTCGACTAATGGCAAGACAGAGCTTAGTGGCTAGTGTGGTCAGACTATAAATCTGTGAGTTCGTGGCTAGTGTCCAGTTGTCGAATTTTAAGACCATATAATAGTAATGGTTTGTGTTGACTTCTTGCCTTCAGTCTAGTGCATTGGTTTAAAAATTAATAAAGATAAGCGAAGATAATGTTTTGAGTACGTTTGCGCAAAAGTCTTTGAATGAAACAAATGTAATCAAATGTGACATAGGGATAACCACGACGTAAGGGTAGTTAACGTTTTTACAATCTGTCACAGCATGAGACATTTTGAAGGTTACTTGTGGTTAACTACGATGTCAGATGGATTATTGTGTTTTCTGAGTAGCAACTGTCACCATGTCTTTGTAAAATAAACATTCAGACAGTGGTAGTCACTTCTTATACCCTCTGTTACCATGTCTTTGTACTATAAAGATTCAGACAGTGGTAACCAGTTCTTATATCTTCTGTTACCATGTCTTTGTACTATAAAGATTCAGACAGTGGTAACCAGTTCTTATATCTTCTATTACCATGTCTTTGTACTATAAATATTTAGAAAGTGGTAACCAGTTCTTATATCTTCTATTACCATGTCTTTGTACTATAAAGATTCAGACAGTGGTAACCAGTTCTTATATCTTCTGTTACCATGTCTTTGTACTATAAAGATTCAGACAGTGGTAACCAGTTCTCTAATCTTCTATTACCATGTCTTTGTATTATAAAGATTCAGACAGTGGTAACCAGTTCTTATATTTTCTGTTACCATGTCTTTGTACTATAAAGATTCAGGCAGTGGTTACCAGTTCTTATATCTTCTATTACCATGTATTTGTACTATAAAGATTCAGACAGTGGTAACCAGTTCTTATATTTTCTGTTACCATGTCTTTGTACTACAAAGATTCAGACAGTGGTAACCAGTTCTTATATCTTCTATTACCATGTATTTGTACTATAAAGATTCAGAGAGTGGTAACCAGTTCTTATATCTTCTGTTACCATGTCTTTGTACTATAAAGATTCAGGCAGTGGTAACCAGTTCTTATATCTTCTGTTACCATGTCTTTGTACTATAAAGATTCAGACAGTGGTAACCAGTTCTTATATCTTTTGTTACCATGTCTTTGTACTATAAAGATTCAGAGAGTGGTAACCAGTTCTTATATCTTCTATTACCATGTCTTTGTACTATAAAGATTCAGACAGTGGTAACCAGTTCTTATATCTTCTGTTACCATGTCTTTGTACTATAAAGATTCACACAGTGGTAACCAGTTCTTATATCTTTTGTTACCACATCTCTAGATTATACGGATGACTAACTCTACTTCATCTGAACAGCTTGTTTACAGTAATGTTACGTCATGTTGACGTAGAACAATCTGTACTTGTTAATATCTTGTTCATCGTCTGAAGGATGCCACCTCAATTTGAGGGTCGTCAGGTGGTGAAAATCGAAATACGATCCCTTACGGTTACATAAGTATTAAGTAATAAGCTGACACCTAATGGCCATATAACTGTTGTATAATATGCAAAGTATTTCCAGTCTGAATGTAACTCACAGAGAGTTGCTAGGGGCATGTTGCTAAGCTGCTTTTACAACGGAGAGAAGTGTCACTAGAGGGCATGTTGATATATTGAGAGTGCAGATAAATCAACATTACATTAACTTTATAGTAACATTCAAGTTCTTAAAATTAATAATTTAATTTAACTTGCCTAACGTTGTGTTTACAGTTTCCTTTTACATGTAAACCTTAAATATGTTTTACAAAGATGCTCGGTGTTTGTACAGGTGAATTATGTTTCTGAGGTTCTGCAAGCCGATGGTCAAACTGGGCGTATTTTGTGTGTATTTTACAAAAGATAAAACGGACAGCATTACTATGTTTCTCTGGAACTGTATACAAATTTTAACTAGTCTTATTTTTATAGTTTCTATTAATATATTTAATTGTATTAAATGTGTTTCAAAAAGGTTAGGTGGTGTTTCTGGAGAATACAGTGTTACTATATTCCCCTAGGACTACACCAATATTATGTTTATAATACAGTGTTACTATATTCCCCTAGGACTACACCAATATTATGTTTATAATACAGTGTTACCATATTCCCCTAGGACTACACCGATATTATGTTTATATTTTTCATTTAACAATATTACTAGTTTTTCCGTACGTGGATATGTCACAAATACATTTAATATGTTTTTATAATTATTGTAAAAGAGAGCTGATTAAGTTTTTATGATTTAATACACAATTAATGTATTATAATATAATTTTCGCTTTGTAATTGACTTGGAACACATAATTTTTACAATGGCTGTCCTGAAAAGGACGTTTATTTAAATATCTGGATATCATATAGTAATATAACATACACGTTTACAGTTTCACTGTTTTTGCTTTATGGTTAAATATACTATTCATCTACCTATATAACTACAATTTTTATTATGTTTGACAGTTCTTGGTAAAATATTTCATTTCACATGTGTTACTTTATAGTTTTCATTTACAGATGTTTTCAAAGACTGACAGTGCTTCTATGAGTAGATAAAGTTATTGTTATAAAGTTTCACTGAGGACAGTGTTACTTTAGTCAGAAAGGACAATGGTTTTATAGTGCTGCAGGTTTTTAATGTACCTGCTGTTTAAAGTAAAACCCTTAAATCAGTAACACGACTACTATAACACTGTCTCACATGTCAGGTTTATCAAACATGTTATTTATTATTTGAAAGAGGCCAATATTATAGCTAATAATAAATCTTACATACTTTTACCCATAGCCTCCAGACAAGAACGATTATTTAAATCTCATGTTTAGCTTCATAAGTTGATTTGTTCTGTTAACGTTTAAAGAATCTTTATAATAAAATATCTAAATTAATTAATAGAAAACAACAATATTATACTTATATAAATATTTTCAGAAATCCTTGTCTAGAACTTGTGTCTTTCTGATTGAAACTACTTACATATAGACTAAAAACATGATAAAGTGTGACTGTCAGAAATGATTACATACTGCTCCACATAAGTGAAATCTTTGTCTAGAACTTGTGTCTTTCTGATTGAAACTACTTACATATAGACTAAAAACATGATAAAGTGTGACTGTCAGAAATGATTACATACTGCTCCACATAAGTGAAATCTTTGTCTAGAACTTGTGTCTTTCTGATTGAAACTACTTACATATAGACTAAAAACATGATAAAGTGTGACTGTCAGAAATGATTACATACTGCTCCACATAAGTGAAACCTTTGTTTAGAACTTGTGTCTTTCTGATTGAAACTACTTACATATAGACTAAAAACATGATAAAGTGTGACTGTCAGAAATGATTACATACTGCTCCACATAAGTGAAATCTTTGTCTAGAACTTGTGTCTTTCTGATTGAAACTACTTACATATAGACTAAAAACATGATAAAGTGTGACTGTCAGAAATGATTACATACTGCTCCACATAAGTGAAATCTTGTCTAGAACTTGTGTCTTTCTGATTGAAACTACTTACATATAGACTAAAAAACATGATAAAGTGTGACTGTCAGAAATGATTACATACTGCTCCACATAAGTGAAATCTTTGTCTAGAACTTGTGTCTTTCTGATTGAAACTACTTACATATAGACTAAAAACATGATAAAGTGTGACTGTCAGAAATGATTACATACTGCTCCACATAAGTGAAATTTTTGTCTAGAACTTGTGTCTTTCTGATTGAAACTACTTACATATAGATTAAAAACATGATAAAGTGTGACTGTCAGAAATGATTACATACTGCTCCACATAAGTGAAATCTTTGTTTAGAACTTGTGTCTTTCTGATTGAAACTACTTACATATAGACTAAAAACATGATAAAGTGTGACTGTCAGAAATGATTACATACTGCTCCACATAAGTGAAATCTTTGTCTAGAACTTGTGTCTTTCTGATTGAAATTACTTACATATAGACTAAACACCTTCTAACACAATAATATAGTTTCAGTTTTTACTTCTTGAACGTAAATGAAACAGTTATAAGATTTACTCGAAGAATAGACAAATAAACGGACCCATGTTTCACGGAAACCTCCATGTTTCATGCTGAAACTGTCAGTGTACAATAAACAGGACTCATGTTGAACGTGAACCTCCAGGTGTCACGCTGAGTATTTCAGTATTAAATTAAATACACGTCAGTAAATTCATTACACCCGTTTAATAAAAAATCTATCGCCTGATAGCACCTGAACAAATAGTTTTAAACCTTTATCAACTTATAAACGAATTTTAAAATTCACGATGGCAAACTGAATTAAACCTACATACAGTGACGACAGAAAGTGTTCGTACCCCTGCATCCAGAGTAGTTTTTGCTCATAACTTAAAAAGTAACACGATTAGCTAATAAACATATGGTGTATTATAAATATTATATTAACACATATCTACATACCGCATCAATGGAATCATGTAAAAAGAAGCATACGTTGATATATTAGGCACTTATATCAAGAATGATGTTCGGAACTTGTGGCTTGAGAGTCGTTGGATCTTCCAGCACGACAATGACCCTAAGCACACATCGAAGTATGTGCAATCCTCGTTGCAGAGGAACCATATAAGCGTTCTGGAGTGGCAATCGCAGTCACCCGATCTCAACCCATTTGAAAACATTTGGCATGAGTTGAAGACCAAGGTTCATCAACGTCATCCGAAAAACTTGCAAGAGTTGGAGGCCTTCTGTAAAGAAGAATGGAAGAAAATACCAGTCGAGTACTGTCAAACAATCATGGAGGGCTATGAGGAGAGATTGCGCCAAGTAATTCACCTGAAAGGCTACACAACTGGCCATTAAAGTAGACGCACGAACACTTTCTGCCCTTCCTATGTTTGGTTATTTGTTTATAAACAGTTTATTTGTTGTTCGATTTACATAAAAATTTATGTAGATGTGTGTTAGTAATATATTTATAATACACTATATTTTCATTATCCTAATCGTGATACTTTTTAAGTTATAAGGAAAAAACTACTCACGACGCAGGGGCACGAACACTTTCTGTAGTAACTGTATAAAAATATTTGCTGTTTAAAAATTTATAATGTTTATATTAGAGAAACTTACGGAGTAATTCTTACGCCTGTTTTTTTTTTCTGCTTACAGAACGGTTTTGAGTTTTTTGGTGGTGTTTTTATTTAAAGTACAAACTTTTACCTCACAGCTCCGTCATCTTTAGGCCCGGCATGGACAGGTGGTTAAGGCACTCAACTCGTAATCCGAGGATCGCGGGTCCGAATTCCCGTCATACCAAACATGCTCGCCCTTTCAGCCGTGGGGACGTTTTAATGTGACGGTCAATCACACTATTCGTTGGTAAAAGAGTAGCCTAAGAGTTGGCGGTGGGTGGTGATGACTAGCTGTCTTACACTGCAAAGTTAGGGACGGCTAGCGCAGATAGCTCTCGTGTAGCTTTGCGCGAAATTCAAAACAAACCAAACCAAACGCTTGACAGATTTGAGATCTAATTGTAATTATGGACTCAGGAAGTCAAACCCTTTCGACTGATACACCGACCACTCACCAGGTTTCACAGATTAATTTACTGTAATTCTACCTAAAAGAATTTCAAACGCCGCCGCTATTCTGGTTTTAAAAGTATATAAATCATGGTAAAACACCCGTGTTAATCAGGACACACACGAGTGTTTCGTGTAGTTCAGCCGCTGTAGCCCGGATGTTGTAAAACGCTGACTAGTTGTTAATCGTACCTGTGTGTTAATACTTAAAACATAATTGTTTTCCTCCACCTTGTGGGGAAATATGGGAATTAACGTGACATGGGAGGTTGGATATTAGCTCCTTCAGGATGTCTACACAACACCAGAAAGTTCGGGGAATTTGATTTGATTTTGAATTTCGCACAAAGCTACACGAGGGCTATCTGTGCTAGCCGTACCTAATTTAGCAGTGTACGACTAGAGGGAAGGCAGCTGGTCATCACCACCCACCGCCAACTCTTTTTTAATAACCAATAGTGGGATTGACCGTCACGTTATAACGCCCCCACGGCTGAAAGGGCGAGCATGTTTGGCGCGACGGGGATGCAAACCCGCGACCCTCAGAGTACGAGTCGCACGCCTTAACACGCTTGGCCATGCCGGGCCTGTTTAAAGAAACATTCAACTAATAAACCCATATTTCATATTTCAGTTTCCTATCGTCACTAGTGACTCACTTAAAGTTTGAGTGGTTCACGGTCATAAACGATGTCTTTCACTTATTACTCATCGTCTGAAATAACAAATAAAATCTGGTACTATTTGTTATCAGAAAAAAAACTGACCTTACTTATTAAATACCACCAAGGTATGTCATACTTTGTTAGTTTTCATAATACAGGGTTGTCAAAAATCATAACTTATAATAATTCCTTAATTATTAAATGTACAATAATTATGTAACGTAAAATAAATAGATATTTGCTGTACTTGGAGTAGTGTGTGAAAGCAAAAAGGAAAATATGAGAAAAACTCTTTCGACTATACGTTCCTTTTGGGGGGGTTCCCTTGTACAAGTGACTTGAGTAGCGTATTAAATACGAATTTATGTAATTCTTCAGTTTCGTAAGCTATTTATTTATAACGTTTAGTATTTGAAAACACAGTAGAATATTAGCATATACTACAGTGCCACCTAGTGGTAAGTATTGGAAATGTTATTTAAGTGATTTCATACAGAACTCTGGTTTACTTTGTATGTGGCCACAATCAATCAGATGTTGACAGCATGTTTCCTGGGTCCAACTGGTTTCGGAATAACCGGCTCTGTAAACTTCACGTTTGGGTCTTTGGTTCGGTACTTCAAGGAAACGACTGTGCAGACATAGACCTGGTTAATACAATGCATCGATCGAATACATTATTGCTCCTTGTGTCAAATATTTTCACCCAATACAAAACATAGGTCACAGAAATTAAAGAACATATTTTATCAGATAATTAAAAAGTGACGTCCATGTTTATCCAGAAGTAAAAAAATAAATATAATTCTTATTTCAGAGTTTAGTTCTTATAGACATATAAATAATTACATACATGACAGACATACGGAAGTTTTAAATTAAATCAAAATTATAACACGTATTATGTGATTTTATAAGTTAACAGTGAAATGGACTGTTAATCTGTATGTTGTTTGTTGATAACACTACACTTACATTAGTCTAAAATTCATAAAAAAAAACTAAATAACCTTGTTTGTTGATTTTATCACACTACACTTACATTAGTGTAAAGTTCACAAAAACTAAATAACCTTCTTGTTTGATGATTTTATCACACTACACTTACATTAGTGTAAAGTTAAAAAAACTAAATAACCTTGTTGTTTGTTGATTTTATCATACTACACTTACATTACTGTAAAGTTAAAAAACTAAATAACCTTCTTGTTTGTTGATTTTATCACACTACACTTACATTAGTGTAAAGTTCACAAGAAAAACTAAATCACCTTCTTGTTTGTTGATTTTATCACACGACACTTACATTAATGTAAAGTTCACATAAAAACTAAATCACCTTCTTGTTTTTTTATTTTATCACACCACACTTACATTAGTGTAAAGTTCACAAGAAAAACTAAATAACCTTCTAGTTTGTTGATTTTATCACACTACACTTACATTAGTGTAAAGTTCACAAAAAAACTAAATAACTTTTTTGTTTGTTGATTTTATCACATTACCTTTACTTTAGTGTAAAGTTCGCAAGAAAAACTAAATAACCTTCTCGTTTGTTGATTTTATTACACTACACTTACATTAGTGTAAAGTTTACAAGAAAAACTAAATCACCTTTTTGTTTGTTGATTTTGTCAAACTACTCTTACATTAATGTAAAGTTCACAAAAAAAACTAAATCACCTTCTTGCTTGTTGATTTTATCACACGTCACTTACAATAATGTAAAGTTCACATAAAAACTAAATCACCTTCTTGTTTTTTTATTTTATCACACTACATTTACATTAGTGTAAAGTTCATAAAAAACTAAATAACCTTGTTGTTTGTTGATTTTATCACACTGCACTTACATTAGTGTAAAGTTCACAAGAAAAACTAAACAACCTTGTTGTTTTTGATTTTATCACACCACACTTACATAATTGTAAATTTCACAAAAAACTAAATCATCGTATTTGTTGATTTTATTACACTACACTTACGTTAGTCTAACGTTCACTAAAAAAACTAAATCACCTTCGTTGATGTTGATTTTATCACACTACACTTACATTAGTGTAAAGTTCACAAGAAAAACTAAATAAACTTTTTGTTTGTTGATTTTATCACACTACACTTATATTAGTGTAAGGTTCACAAAAACACTAAGTAACCTTGTTGTTAGTTGATTTTATCACACTACACTTACATTAGTATAAAGTTCACAAGAAAAACTAAATAACCTTATTGTTTGTAGATTTTATCACACTACACTTACATTAGTGTAAAGTTCACAAGAAAAACTAAATAAACTTTTTGTTTGTTGATTTTATCACACTACACTTACATTAGTGTAAAGTTCACAAAAAAACAAATCACCTTGTTTGTTGATTTTATCACACTACACTTACATTAGTGTAAAGTTCACAAGAAAAACTAAATCACCTTCTTGTTTGTTGATTTTATCACACTACACTTACATTAGTGTAAAGTTCACAAGAAAAACTAAATCACCTTCTTGTTTGTTGATTTTATCACACTACTCTTACATTAGTGTAAAGTTCACAAAAAAAACTAAATCACCTTCTTGTTTGTTGATTTTATCACACTACACTAACATTAGTGTAAAGTTCACAAGAAAAACTAAATAACCTTTTTGTTTGTTGATTTTATCACACTACACTTACATTAGTGTAAAGTTCACAAAAAAACAAAATCACCTTCTTGTTTGTTGATTTTATCACACTACACTTACATTAGTGTAAATTTCACAAGAAAAACTAAATAACCTTGTTATTTGTTGATTTTATTACACAATACTTACATAATTGTAAATTTGTAAATTGTAAATTGTAAACACCTTCGTGTTTGTTGATTTTATCACACTACACTTACAATAGTGTAAGGTTCACAAAAACACTAAATAACCTTGTTGTTTGTTGATTTTATCACACTACACTTACAATAGTGTAAAGTTAAAAAAAATCTAAATAACTTTTTTGTTTGTTGATTTTATCACATTACCTTTACTTTAGTGTAAAGTTCACAAGAAAAACTAAATAACCTTCTCGTTTGTTGATTTTATCACACTACACTTACATTAGTGTAAAGTTCACAAAAAACTAAATAACCTTCTTGTTTGTTGATTTTATCACACTACACCTACGTTAGTGTAACGTTCACTAAAAAACTAAATCACCTTCTTGTTTATTGATCTTATCACACCACACTTACATTAGTGTAAAGTTCACAAGAAAAACTAAATAACCTTCTTGTTTGTTGATTTTATTACACTACACTTACATTAGTGTAAAGTTCACAAGAAAAACTAAATAACCTTCTAGTTTGTTGATTTTATCACACTACACTTACATTAGTGTAAAGTTCACAAAAAAAACTAAATCACCTTCTTGTTTGTTGATTTTACCACACTACGATTACATTAATGTAAAGTTCACAAAAAAAACTAAATCACCTTCTTGTTTGTTGATTTTATCACACGTCACTTACATTAATGTAAAGTTCACATAAAAACTAAATCACCTTCTTGTTTGTTGATTTTATCACACGTCACTTACATTAATGTAAAGTTCACATAAAAACTAAATCACCTTTTTGTTTGTTGATTTTATTACACTACACTTACATTAGTGTAAAGTTCACAAGAAAAACTAAATAACCTTCTTGTTTGTTGATTTTACCACACTACGATTACATAATTGTAAATTTCACAAAAAATTAAATCATCTTATTTGTTGATTTTATTACACTACACTTACGTTAGTCTAACTTTCACTAAAAAAACTAAATCACCTTCGTTGATGTTGATTTTATCACACTACACTTACATTAGTGTAAAGTTCACAAGAAAAACTAAATAAACTTTTTGTTTGTTGATTTTATCACACTACACTTACATTAGTGATAAGTTCACAAAAAAACTAAATCACCTTGTTTGTTGATTTTATCACACTACACTTACATTAGTGTAAAGTTCATAAAAACACTAAATAACTTTGTTGTTTGTTGATTTTATCACACTACACTTACATTAGTATAAACTTCACAAAAAACTAAATAACCTTCTTGTTTGTTGATTTTACCACACTACACTTTCTTTAGTGTAAAGTTCACAAAAAAACTAAATCACCTTATTGTTTGTTGAATTTATCACACTACACTTACATTAGTGTAAAGTTCACAAGAAAAACTAAATCACCTTGTTTGTTGATTTTATCACACTACACTTACATTAGTGTAAAGTTCACAAGAAAAACTAAATCACCTTGTTTGTTGATTTTATTACACTACTCTTACATTAGTGTAAAGTTCACAAAAAAAACTAAATCACCTTGTTGTTTGTTGATTTTATCACACTACACTTACATTATTGTAAAGTTCACAAAAAAAACTTAATAACCTTCTTGTTTGTTGATTTTATCACACTTCACTTACATTATTGTAAAGTTCACACAAAAAAACTAAATAACCTTCTTGTTTGTTGATTTTATCACACTACACTTACATTAGTGTAAAGTTCACAAAAAAAACTAAATAACCTTCTTGTTTGTTGATTTTATTACACTACACTTACATTAGTGTAAGGTCACAAGAAAAACTAAATAACCTTCTTGTTTGTTCATTTCTTATCACAACTACAGTTAACTTTATTAAATAATTGGGAAACGTGACGTCCACTTTTAAAAATTAAGAACATTATTTCTTGTTTGTTAAATTATTTTTATTGGTATTTGTACAATAACAAAATGTGTAACATTCATTATTATTGATGTGAGACAGTAAACAGTGTGGATACACTTGTCTAAATGTCAATATACATATGTGAACAGTGTTGATTCACTTGTCTTAATTTCGATATACATATGTGAACAGTGTTGATTCACTTGTCTTAATGTCGATATACATATGTGAACAGTGTTGATTCACTTGTCTTAATGTCGATATACATGTGTGAACAATGTGGGTACACTTGTCTAAATGTCGATATACATATGTGAACAGTGTTGATTCACTTGTCTTAATGTCGATATACATTTGTGAACAGTGTTGATTCACTTGTCTTAATGTCGATATACATGTGTGAACAGTGTGGGTACACTTGTCTAAATGTCGATATACATATGTGAACAGTGTGGGTACACTTGTTAAATGTCGATATAGATATGTGAACAGTGTGGATACACTTGTTAAATGTCGATATAGATATATGAACAGTGTGGCCACACTTCCCTCAGTGTCGATATTTATGTATATATACATATAAAGATTGCAGTATGTGTGTCTGTTTGTGAATTTGTATATTACTGTGTTGGTAGAGCTATGTCCAAGTATGTGATGTCTCTTTCTGTAAGAACCTGCAGTTCTCTGTTAATATGGCTCTGTTCAAGTGTGCTGTGTTTGTATGGCTGACTGGAACAGTTACAGAACTCGAACTCTGCAAGCTAGATTTCAGGTTCACGAAATTTTCATGAACAAACACATGATCAAGTTTCTGTGTTTTGTCTCAAATCACAGTCGTGAATTTAAACCAAATTTCTGAGGTACAATAATTCTTATTTGCCCCAAAGGGTGTTGCAAAAATACACCCAGAACTAAGAGCAAAATAGTAATCCATTACGTCTAACACGTGTAGCAAGATGTGTGACGTTATCTGGTGTTTAACACAATTTTGATGGTTCCTACGTAAGTGTTTGTTTGTTTGTTTGTTTTTGAATTTCGCACAAAGCTACTCGAGGGCTATCCGTGCTAGCCGTCCCTAATTTTGCAGTGTAAGACTAGAGGGAAAGCAGCTAGTCATCACCACCCACCGCCAACTCTTGGGCTACTCTTTTACCAACGAATAGTGGGATTGGCCGTCACATTATAACGCCCCCGCGGCTGAAACTCTAAGTAAGTGAAGGAATAGTGCCTTTCATAGTGTTTAGAATCCAAGTTTCAAAGGATATAAAATAAACCATACGGCTGTATACGTTCAAAACTCAGCTAAGTATTGGTCTAAGGTGTAGAACCAGAAAATAAAAATTCATCTCAGAACCTTAGAACCAACAAAAAAGGCACTGAAGGTTCAGTTTAAAATGTCTCGTCTTAGTGATGAGAGAAAAAACGTAAAATACGGATGTTAACAATAAAAGTTCTTCATGATGAATAGTATTATGTTATGATGACAAACAGGCTGAATTCCATGAATAAAACACAAACTCGGAACAAGATAAACCTGTCACTACAGTTGCCACGGTAACAAGAACCTTGTTTAAGCTGGTATTAAAAACTAGTGATTAGAAACATCAACCAGTAGATCGTGTAATTAGCGAGCTAAAAACGTTAAGTAATTAAATTCTAGAGAGTCATCAGTGAGATGGTTTCTCTATTAATGAGGTTTCAAAATAATCTACATAGATTTATAAATTTTTACAGTTTTCCTGAACCGAAACCGGGCCTAAAGGGTTAAAATAACAACTTTGATCACAGAAACTGTTGTTTGAAGATCTTAGGTTTGCTGATTTCGAAAGACATCCGAGAATTTCTGTTTTTAAAAAATGTATTTGTTTCCTTCGATTAAAATGCAAAACTTCCAATCAATTCGACGTCTTAACAAAAAGACGTTTTTGAAACATCAAACCTGCAGAGATTTCTATAGTAAACACTGATGTACAGTTAGTTAGAAACATTGATGTTAAGTACGTGTGGACATAGTAGAGAGAACGTCGGTCACAATAAGTACTTCTGGAGTATCTGTAACTAACAAACTTGTATTTTTACTAGCAAAACAGCAAATAATTTTAGATGACTCGAAATTTACTGAAAATAAACATAAATTACATTTTTTAGAGACATTTCAGATCACGGTGGAAAAAAGCACTGATGTGTCACTGTAATGAATATATAACAGTGACGGTGTGTCATCTAAATGAGTATATCACAAGAATGATGTGTCACTGCAATGAATATATAACAGTGACGGTGTGTCATCTAAATGAGTATATCACAGGAATGATGTGTCACTGTAATGAATATATAACAGTGACGGTGTGTCATCTAAGTGAGTATATGACAAGAATGATGTGTCACTGTAATGAATATACAACAGTGAGAGTGTGTCACTGTAATGAATATATAACAATGAGGGTACGTCACTGTAATGAATATATAACAATGAGGGTGCGTCACTGTAATGAATATATAACAATGAGGGTGCGTCACTGTAATGAATATATAACAATGAGGGTGCGTCACTGTAATGAATATATAACAATGAGGATGTGTCACTCTAATGAATATATAACAATGAGGATGTGTCACTGTAATGAATATATAACAATGAGGGTGCGTCACTGTAATGAATATATAACAATGAAGATGTGTCACTACAATGAATATATAACAATGAGGATGCGTCACTGTAATGAATATATAACAATGAGGATGTGTCACTGTAATGAATATATAACAATGAGGGTGCGTCACTGTAAGGAATATATAACAATGAGGGTGCGTCACTGTAATGAATATATAACAATGAAGATGTGTCACTACAATGAATATATAACAATGAGGATGTGTCACTGTGATGAATATATAACAATGAGGGTGCGTCACTGTAATGAATATATAACAATGAGGGTGCGTCACTGTAATGAATATATAACAATGACGGTGCGTCACTCTAATGAATATATAACAATGAGGGTGCGTCACTGTAATGAATGTATAACAATGAGGATGTGTCACTGTAATGAATATATAACAATGAGGGTGCGTCACTGTAATGAATATATAACAATGACGGTGCGTCACTCTAATGAATATATAACAATGACGGTGCGTCACTCTAATGAATATATAACAATGAAGGTGCGTTACTCTAATGAATATATAACAATGAGGGTGCGTCACTGTAATGAATATATAACAATGACGGTGCGTCACTGTAATGAATATATAACAATGAGGATGTGTCACTCTAATGAATATATAACAATGAGGATGTGTCACTGTAATGAATATATAACAATGAGGGTGCGTCACTGTAATGAATATATAACAATGAGGATGTGTCACTCTAATGAATATATAACAATGAGGATGTGTCACTGTAATGAATATATAACAATGAGGGTGCGTCACTGTAATGAATATATAACAATGAAGATGTGTCACTACAATGAATATATAACAATGAGGATGCGTCACTGTAATAAATGTATAACAATGAGGATGTGTCACTGTAATGAATATATAACAATGACGGTGCGTCACTCTAATGAATATATAACAATGACGGTGCGTCACTCTAATGAATATATAACAATGAAGGTGCGTTACTCTAATGAATATATAACAATGAGGGTGCGTCACTGTAATGAATATATAACAATGACGGTGCGTCACTGTAATGAATATATAACAATGAGGATGTGTCACTCTAATGAATATATAACAATGAGGATGTGTCACTGTAATGAATATATAACAATGAGGGTGCGTCACTGTAATGAATATATAACAATGAAGATGTGTCACTACAATGAATATATAACAATGAGGATGCGTCACTGTAATGAATATATAACAATGAAGATGTGTCACTACAATGAATATATAACAATGAGGATGTGTCACTGTGATGAATATATAACAATGAGGGTGCGTCACTGTAATGAATGTATAACAATGAGGATGTGTCACTGTAATGAATATATAACAATGAGGGTGCGTCACTGTAATGAATATATAACAATGACGGTGCGTCACTCTAATGAATATATAACAATGAGGGTGCGTCACTGTAAGGAATATATAACAATGAGGGTGCGTCACTGTAATGAATATATAACAATGAGGGTGCGTCACTGTAATGAATATATAACAATGAAGATGTGTCACTACAATGAATATATAACAATGAGGATGTGTCACTGTGATGAATATATAACAATGAGGGTGCGTCACTGTAATGAATGTATAACAATGAGGATGTGTCACTGTAATGAATATATAACAATGAGGGTGCGTCACTGTAATGAATATATAACAATGACGGTGCGTCACTCTAATGAATATATAACAATGAGGGTGCGTCACTGTAATGAATGTATAACAATGAGGATGTGTCACTCTAATGAATATATAACAATGAGGGTGCGTCACTGTAATGAATATATAACAATGACGGTGCGTCACTGTAATGAATATATAACAATGAGGGTGCGTCACTGTAATGAATATATAACAATGACGGTGCGTCACTCTAATGAATATATAACAATGAGGGTGCGTCACTGTAATGAATATATAACAATGAGGGTGCGTCACTGTAATGAATATATAACAATGAGGATGCGTCACTCTAATGAATATATAACAATGAGGGTGCGTCACTCTAATGAATATATAACAATGAGGGTGCGTCACTCTAATGAATATATAACAATGAGGGTGCGTCACTGTAATGAATATATAACAATGAGGGTGCGTCACTGTAATGATTGTATAACAATGAGGATGTGTCACTGTAATGAATATATAACAATGAGGGTGTGCCACCTAAATGAGTATATAACAAGGATAATGTGACTTATTAAATGAATATTCAAGTTAACAATACTGTGAAACGTGTGAAAAAGTTACAACATTAAATGAATATTCAAGTTAACAATACTGTGAAATAGAGATAAAGTTTGAACTGAATCAAATTTAGTTTTTATTTACTTTCTTCCAACATTTTACCTTCAATCAACCTCATTATTTCTTTATTATTTCCTATACAAACCAGTAAAAGTAAGTTTATATGCTGACAATCTCAGTGTATGTGAGATGATATATTAGTATGTAAATACTTGTTTTATTTCTAAAGCTCGTGTCGACCCGGCATCGCCAGGTGTTTATGGCACTCGACTCGTAATCCGAGGGTCGCGGTTTGGAATCCCCATCACATGCTCACCTTTTCAGTCGTAGGTCAATCCCACTATTCGTTGGTAAAAGAGTAGCCAAAGAGTTAGCGGTGGGTGGTGATGACTAGCTGTCTTCCCACGTCTTACACTGCTGAATTAGGGACAGCTAGCGCAGATAGCTTCGTGTAGCTTTGCGCGAAATTGAAAAACAAACTCGTGTTGTGGATAGTTAGTGACAACAACAGTGGACAGTGATATTTTTGCATACGTTTCTTTCAAGTGACATCCAATAAATTAAACAATAAACACAACTGAATCATAGGTACATTGTTAAAGAAAGGGAAAAACAGAAACATTGACTTAAAACTTAAAGCTTTTGTTTGGAAACACTTGGATAAAACGATATTTGTAAAAGAACTAACAGGGAATAAAACATAGTAGCACATCTAGAAATCCCACGAGAAGTAGCATTCGGGAACTTACACGTCACCTGATTCTGACAAGTCAGCTTTTAACTTTAATTGGGTAGTTTGTAAGACTCACGTGATGTGCGTGCGGCACTAAAATGGAAAGGATTTGCGTGAACGTAAAGACGGTTTTTCGTTGTCTTCTATATTATGGCTGGAAAAAAAAAATGTACCCCTAACTTGCATTCATTTTGAAAACGCGCGCTGAAAGGATTTGTCGCCCAATAAATTTGATTATAAGGTTAAAACATTTCGTTAATGGAGTAAAACTCCAGTTCTCAAAATCCTTCTTCGGAGAACCAACAAACCAGGAAACTCCAGTCCTCAAAATCCTTCTTCGGAGAATCACCAAACCAGAAAACTCCAGTTCTCAAAATCCTTCTTCATAGAATCGCCAAACCAGGAAATTTCAGTTCCCAAAATCCCTCTTCATAGAATCGCCAAACCAGGAAACTCCAGTTCTCAAAATCGCTCTTCATAGAATCGCCAAACCAGGAAATTCCAGTTCTCAAAATCATTCTTCATGGAATCGCTAAACCAGGAAACTCCAGTTCTCAAAATCATTCTTCATAGAATCGCCAAACCAGGAAATTCTAGTTCCTAAAATCCCTCTTCATAGAATCGCCAAACCAGGAAATTCCAGTTCCCAAAATCCCTCTTCATAGAATTGCCAAACCAGGAAACTCTAGTTCTCAAAATCCTTTTTCATAGAATCGCCAAACCAGGAAACTCCAGTTCCCAAAATCCTTCTTCATAGAATCGCTAACCCAGGAAATTCCAGTTCCCAAAATCCCTCTTCATAGAATCGCCAAACCAGGAAACTCTAATTCTCAAAATCCTTTTTCATAGAATCGCTAAACCAGGAAACTCCAGTTCTCAAAATCATTCTTCATAGAAACGCCAAACCAGGAAATTCTAGTTCCCAAAATCCCTCTTCATAAAATCGCCAAACCAGAAAACTCCAGTTCTCAAAATCCCTCTTCATTGAATCGCTAATCCAGGAAACTCCAGTTCTCAAAATCATTCTTCATAGAATCGCCATACCAGAAAACTCCAGTTCCCGAAATCTCTCTTCATAGAATCGCCAAACCAGGAAACTCCAGTTCTCAAAATTCTTCTTCATAGAATCGCCAAACCAGGAAATTCTAGTTCCCAAAATCCCTCTTCATAGAATCGCCAAACCAGAAAACTCGAGTTCTCAAAATCCCTCTTCATAGAATCGCCAAACCAGGAAATTGCAGTTCTCAAAATCCTTTTTCATAGAATCGCCAAACCAGGAAACTCGAGTTCTCAAAATCCCTCTTCATAGAATCGCTAAACCAGGAAACTCCAGTTCTCAAAATTCTTCTTCATAGAATCGCCAAACCAGGAAACTCCAGTTCTCAAAATCCTTTTTCATAGAATCGCCAAACGAGGAAACTCGAGTTCTCAAAATCCCTCTTCATAGAATCGCTAAACCAGGAAACTCCAGTTCTCAAAATCCCTCTTCATAGAATCGCCAAACCAGAAAACTCGAGTTCTCAAAATCCCTCTTCATAGAATCGCTAAACCAGGAAACTCCAGTTCTCAAAATCCCTCTTCATAGAATCGCTAAACCAGGAAACTCCAGTTCTCAAAATCCATTTTCATAGAATCGCCAAACCAGGAAACTCGAGTTCTCAAAATCCCTCTTCATAGAATCGCTAAACCAGGAAATTGCAGTTCTCAAAATCCCTCTTCATAGAATCGCTAAACCAGGAAATTGCAGTTCTCAAAATCCCTCTTCATAGAATCGCTAAACCAGGAAACTCCAGTTCTCAAAATCCTTTTTCATAGAATCGCCAAACCAGGAAACTCGAGTTCTCAAAATCCCTCTTCATAGAATCGCCAAACCAGGAAATTGCAGTTCTCAAAATCCTTTTTCATAGAATCGCCAAACCAGGAAACTCGAGTTCTCAAAATCCCTCTTCATAGAATCGCTAAACCAGGAAATTGCAGTTCTCAAAATCCCTCTTCATAGAATCGCTAAACCAGGAAACTCCAGTTCTCAAAATCCATTTTCATAGAATCGCCAAACCAGGAAACTCGAGTTCTCAAAATCCTCTTCATAGAATCGCTAAACCAGGAAATTGCAGTTCTCAAAATCCCTCTTCATAGAATCGCTAAACCAGGAAATTGCAGTTCTCAAAATCCCTCTTCATAGAATCGCTAAACCAGGAAACTCCAGTTCTCAAAATCCTTTTTCATAGAATCGCCAAACCAGGAAACTCGAGTTCTCAAAATCCCTCTTCATAGAATCGCCAAACCAGGAAATTGCAGTTCTCAAAATCCTTTTTCATAGAATCGCCAAACCAGGAAACTCGAGTTCTCAAAATCCCTCTTCATAGAATCGCTAAACCAGGAAATTGCAGTTCTCAAAATCCCTCTTCATAGAATCGCTAAACCAGGAAACTCCAGTTCTCAAAATCCATTTTCATAGAATCGCCAAACCAGGAAACTCGAGTTCTCAAAATCCCTCTTCATAGAATCGCCAAACCAGGAAATTGCAGTTCTCAAAATCCCTCTTCATAGAATCGCTAAACCAGGAAATTGCAGTTCTCAAAATCCCTCTTCATAGAATCGCTAAACCAGGAAACTCCAGTTCTCAAAATCCTTGATCAAATGTTCTTCTTTCACACAAACATCAGTATTGGCAGCACTTATTCAACACTTTCCTCTCCGAAAAAAACAAAAACTCCAATGTTTGGAGAACTTCTTCAGAGATTATCTTTCTCAAAGAATCTTCTGTAATGAAAACACTTGTTCAAATGTTCACAAATACATTTCAATTCAGCGGTTAAAATAAAACAAAAATACAATTAAAATAAAAAAAGATATAATGATTTACCTTAAGACAAAGATCTAGCAGTTAGAATGAAACTTAAAAACAAAGAACTAGTGGTTAGAATAAAACGTAAAAGATCCAAAAAATACGAACAAAACTTAGAACAAAGATCTGGAAGTCAAAAATAAAGCATAAAGTCATAGATCTAACAATTGGAATAAATATCTAGAAGTTAGAACAAAACATGAAACAAAGATACATTGGCTTGAATGAAACAAAAATAGTAATGTATCGATTACAATAACATTTAGAAACAAAGTTCTAACAGAATAACTTAAAAAGAAAGACGTAGCGGATAAAATAAATCTTGAAAGTAAAGACTGAACGGTTACAATAAAAACACAGACAAAGTGGTTTACATAAAAGTTAAGAACAAAGATCTATTGGTTAATGTACACATAAAACAAAACTTTACAAGTTAGAATAAAACGAACATTTAGTCATTGTTAGTGGTTAAAATAAATGTTAAAAACAAAGAGTTGGTGATTATAATAAAAGTCTTCTGGAAATAAGCTAGTATCAAAATATAGTTTTGTGTTTAGTGTTTTTCTGAATTAAAAATACCTGGAACGGATTGATATAGCAGGATATACATTGTTGTATTTATTGCAATAGCTACCTTAAAAGCACCAGAGAACTTAAGTAACTGCAAGAATCTCGTTCCAAGTGAACGCACGCGTGGGCGCATGACATGACGAAATATATACTTGATTTACGACAGTGGTCCTTCAACCTGCGTTACACCATTGAAGCAGGAGAGAAAGGAATGCTCTGTAAAAACTTCGCTTATGGAATACACTTATAGTTCTCGTGTCTACCTGAGTGTGTATCTCGATAAATCTTGTCAGAAGAAATAAACAAATATTTTGTTTTAACTTCTCGTTAGCTAACAACGACAATACTTACTTCCAGACACTTCATTTTGATAATACGAAGGTGGTTCTTTAACTGATTGAGAGAACGCACGAGCCCGCCATGTTACGTCATGAGCTCTTTTTCAGCATGTCAATCAAACAGCAAACGTTAGGAGAAATAAAGTTAATTCAACATTGTTTTTGTTTGTTTGTTTCGGCTTTTCCTAACAATTACAAAGCTACCTAAGTAAACAAAAAGAGGTTATAGATAAACTGTTGAAAAATGTATCTCTGAACGGCTGGTATGGTTATTAAAACTTATGATGAGCAGAGAACAACGATTAGACCTTCCTGGGTCATCTTTAGGTTAACTGTTTCAAATACATTTTTATTTCAAGTGGGTTTCTCGTCATCAAGTTAATGAGACCTTATGAGTACATTGTAGAGACGTTAATGACAGTTTATAAATCCACTGTAGAGAAGTTACTGACAGTTTATACATGAAGTGTAGAGAAATTACTGACAGTTTATAAATACACTGTAGAGAAGTCACTAACAGTTTATAAATACACTATAGAGAGTTACTGATAGTTTATAAATAAAGAGTAGAGAGTTACCGATAGTTTATAAATACACTGTAGAGAGTTACTGATAGTTTATAAATAGAGAGTAGAGAAATTACTGACAGTTTAGAAATACACTGTAGAGAAGTCACTAACAGTTTATAAATACACTGTAGAGAGTTACTGATAGTTTATAAATAAAGAGTAGAGAAATTACTGACAGTTTATAAATACACTGTAGAGAAGTCACTAACAGTTTATAAATACACTGTAGAGAGTTACTGATAGTTTATAAATACACTGTAGAGAGTTACTGATAGTTTATAAATAAAGAGTAGAGAAGTCACTAACAGTTTATAAATCCACTGTAGAGAAGTTACTGACAGTTTATAAATACACTGTAGAAAAGTCACTAACAGTTTATAAATACACTGAAGAGAGTTACTGATAGTTTATAAATACACTGTAGAGAGTTACTGATAGCTTATAAATACACTGTAGAGAGTTACTGATAGTTTATAAATAAAGAGTAGAGAGTTACTGATAGTTTATAAATACACTGTAGAGAGTTACTGATAGTTTATAAATAAAGAGTAGAGAGTTACTGATAGTTTATAAATACACTGTAGAGAGCTACTGATAGTTTATAAATAAAGAGTAGAGAGTTACTGATAGTTTATAAATACACTGTAGAGAGTTACTGATAGCTTATAAATAAAGAGTAGAGAGTTACTGATAGTTTATAAATACACTGTAGAGAGTTACTGATAGTTTATAAATAAAGAGTAGAGAGTTACTGATAGTTTATAAATAAAGAGTAGAGAGTTACTGATAGTTTATAAATACACTGTAGAGAGTTACTGACAGTTTATAAATACACTGCAGAGAAGTTACTGACAGTTTATACATGAAGTGTAGAGAAATTACTGACAGTTTATAAATACACTGTAGAGAAGTCACTAACAGTTTATAAATACACTGTACAGAGTTACTGATAGTTTATAAATAAAGAGTAGAGAGTTACTGATAGTTTATAAATAAAGAGTTGAGAGTTACTGATAGTTTATAAATACACTGTAGAGAGTTACTGACAGTTTATAAATACACTGCAGAGAAGTTACTGACAGTTTATACATGAAGTGTAGAGAAATTACTGACAGTTTATAAATACACTGTAGAGAAGTCACTAACAGTTTATAAATACACTGTAGAGAGTTATTGATAGTTTATAAATAAAGAGTAGAGAAGTCACTAACAGTTTATAAATACACTGTAGAAAAGTCACTAACAGTTTATAAATCAACTGTAGAGAAGTTACTGACAGTTTATAAATACACTGTAGAAAGTTACTGATAGTTTATAAATAAAGAGTAGAGAAGTCACTAACAGTTTATAATTACACTGTAGAGAGTTACTGATAGTTTATAAATAAAGAGTAGAGAAGTCACTAACAGTTTATAAATACACTGTAGAGAGTTACTAACAGTTTATAAATACACTGTAGAGAGTTACTAACAGTTTATAAATACACTGTAGAAGTAACAGTCACTGAATAATAGTGACTGAATAATATAATAGAAGTCACTGAGAGGTAATAAGTGTTGAAAAGTTACTAACATGTTATAAATAAAGCGTTGAAAAGTTACTGACATGTTATAAATAAAGTGTTGAAAAGTTACTAACATGTTATAAATAAAGTGTTGAAAAGTTACTAACATGTTATAAATAAAGTGTTGAAAAGTTACTGACATGTTATAAATAAAGTGTTGAAAAGTTACTAACATGTTATAAATAAAGTGTTGAAAAGTTACTAACATGTTATAAATAAAGTGTTGAAAAGTTACTGACATGTTATAAATAAAGTGTTGAAAAGTTACTAACATGTTATAAATAGTGTTGAAAAGTTACTAACATGTTATAAATAAAGTGTAGAGAATTACTGACATGTTATAAGTAAAGTGTAGAGAATTACTGACATGTTATAAGTAAAGTGTAGAGAAGTTAATATATTTGGGTATTTACTCCTCCTTTCAGAAAGGTCGAAAGTTTATCTAACTCTAACATGTATTTGTGTATATATTGATATAAATCACTTGTCTTAGCAGCAGGTGTGAAGACGGATATTTGCTTAAAACGTATCCAAGTAAATAAATCACTGACATAGTTTTAACGGTGCCATTCTCTAAAAGTCAGTTATATATAGCACCAATAAGGGTCATCTGTCGATACTAAAAACAGAACACTAGAATATCTTACTATTTTATTTTGTGAGATACATATAGCACCAATAAGGGTCATCTGTCCATACTAATAACAGAACACCAGAATATCTTACTATTTTATTTTGTCAGATATATATAGCACCAATAAGGGTCATCTGTCGATACTAATAACAGAACATTAGAATATCTTACTATTTTATTTTGTCAGATATATATAGCACCAATAAGGGTCATCTGTCGATACTAATAACAGAACACTAGAATATCTTACTATTTTATTTTGTCAGATATATATAGCACCAATGAGGGTCATCTGTCGATACTAATAAAAGAACACTAGAATATCTTACCGTTTTATTTTGTCAGATATATATAGCACCAATAAGGGTCATCTGTCGATACTAATAACAGAACAACAGAATATATTTTGTTATTTATTACTTTCTTGAACCAGTTTCGTACCTTAAATGATTTGTCTTTAGTATACATGGAGTCTGTTACAAAAACATACAAAAACAAACAACAGTCCATTTAAATTGACGTTAAAATATTTATAACATATTATTTTTTCGAAAATAATAACATATTTTACCTTGCAAGCTCCAAGAGGAAAAACACAAAGGTATGACTCATTTATAATTTTAAATTTTCTCCAAATACAATCTTAAAATATTTGTCAGTAAACAACTGGAACAACTAACACGGAATTAATGATTAATCACAAATTTATCTTTTTTTCGTTAATATAAAAATATACTGGATCTATACATTCTTTCATGATATATTGTGTTCTTAGAATCGTTAATATAAAATTCTCCAGGATGTACACATTATTTGATATAATATTATATTCTTAGAATCGTTAATATAAAATTCTCCAGAATGTACACATTGTTTGATGATATATTATGTTCTTAGAATCGTTAAAATAAAATTCTCCAGGATGTACACATTGTAAATGATATATATGTTCTTAGAATCGTTAATATAAAATTCTGCAGGATGTATACATTCCTTGATGATATATTATGTTCTTATAATCGTTAATATAAAATTCTCCAAAACGTACGCATTGTTTGATGATATATTATGTTCTAAGAATCGTTAATATAAAATTCTCCAGGATGTACACATTGTAAATGATATATATGTTCTTAGAATCGTTAATATAAAATTCTGCAGGATGTATACATTCCTTGATGATATATTATGTTATTATAATCGTTAATATAAAATTCTCCAAAACGTACGCATTGTTTGATGATATATTATGTTCTAAGAATCGTTAATATAAAATTCTCCAGGATGTACTCATTATTTGATATAATATTATATTCTTAGAAACGTTAATATAAAATTCTCCAGAATGTACACATTGTTTGATGATATATTATGTTCTAAGAATCGTTAATATAAAATTCTCCACTATGTATACATTTTTTGATGATATATTGTGTTCATAGAATCGTTAAGATAAAATTTTCCAGGATGTACACATTCATTGATGATATATTATGTTCTTATAATCGTTAATATAAAATTCTCCAGTATGTATACATTTTTTGATGATATATTGTGTTCATAGAATCGTTAATGTAAAATTATCCAGGATGTACACATTGTTTGATGATATATTATGTTCTAAGAATCGTTAATATAAAATTCTCCAGTATGTATACATTTTTTGATGATATATTGTGTTCATAGAATCGTTAAGATAAAATTTTCCAGGATGTACACATTCATTGATGATATATTATGTTCTTATAATCGTTAATATAAAATTCTCCAGTATGTATACATTTTTTGATGATATATTGTGTTCTTAGAATCGTTAATGTAAAATTATCCAGGATGTACACATTGTTTGATGATATATTATGTTCTTAGAATCGTTAATATAAAATTCTCCAGGATGTACACAATATTTGATCATATATTATGTTCCTAGAATCGTTAATATAAAATTCTCCAGGATGTATACATTGTTTGATGATATATTGTGTTTTTAGAATAGTTAATATAAAATTTTCCAGGATGTACACATTCTTTGATGATATATTATGTTCTTAGAATCGTTAATATAAAATTCTCCAGGATGTATACATTGTTTGATGGTATATTATGTTCTTAGAATCGTTAATATAAAATTCTCCAGGATGTATACATTGTTTGATGATATATTGTGTTTTAGAATCGTTAATATAAAATTCTCCAGGATATATACATTGTTTGATGATATATTATGTTCTTAGAATCGTTAATATAAAATTCTCCAGGATGTACGCATTGTTTGATGATATATTATGTTCTTAGAATCGTTATTATAAAATTCTCCAGCATGTATATATTCTTTGATGATATATTATGTTCTTAGAATCGTTAATATAAAATTCTCCAGGATGTACACATTGTTTGATGATATATTATGTTCTTAGAATCGTTAATATAAAATTCTTCAGGATGTACGCATTGTTTTATGATATATTATGTTCTAAGAATCGTTAAGGTGAAATTTTCCAGGATGTACACATTGTTTGATGATATATTATATTCTTAGAATCGTTAATATAAAATTCTCCAGGATGTACACATTGTTTGATGATATATTATGTTATTAGAATCGTTAATATAAAAATCTTCAGGATGTACGCATTGTTTGATGATATATTATGTTCTAAGAATCGTTAAGGTGAAATTTTCCAGGATGTACACATTGTTTGATGATATATTATATTCTTAGAATCGTTAATATAAGATTCTCCAGGATGTAAACATTGTTTGATGATATATTATGTTCTTAGAATCATTAATATAAAATTTTCCATGATGTATACATTTTTTGATGATATATTGTGTTTTTAGAATCGTTAATATAAAATTCTCCAGGATGTATAAATTGTTTGATGGTATATTATGTTCTTAGAATCGTTAATATAAAATTCTCTAGGATGTACGCATTGTTTGATGATATATTATGTTCTTAGAATCGTTAATATAAAATTCTCCAGGATGTACACATTGTTTGATGATATATTATGTTCTTAGAATCGTTAATATAAAATTCTCCAGAATGTACACATTGTTTGATGATATATTATGTTCTTAGAATCGTTAATATAACATTTTCCAGGATGTACACATTGTTTGCTGGTATATTGTGTTCTTAGAATCGTTAATATAAAATTCTCCAGGATGTACGCATTGTTTGATGATATATTATGTTCTTAGAATCGTTAATATAAAATTCTCCAGCATGTATATATTCTTTGATGATATATTATGTTCTTAGAATCGTTAATATAAAATTCTCCAGGATGTACACATTGTTTGATGATATATTATGTTCTTAGAATCGTTAATATAAAATTCTCCAGGATGTACGCATTGTTTGATGATATATTATGTTCTTAGAATCGTTAATATAAAATTTTCCAGGATGTACACATTGTTTGATGATATATTATATTCTTAGAATCGTTAATATAAGATTCTCCAGGATGTAAACATTGTTTGATGATATATTATGTTCTTAGAATCGTTAATATAAAATTCTCCAGGATGTATACATTTTTGATGATATATTGTGTTTTTAGAATCGTTAATATAAAATTCTCCAGGATGTATACATTGTTTGATGATATATTATGTTCTTAGAATCGTTAATATAAAATTCTCCAGGATGTACGCATTGTTTGATGATATATTATGTTCTTAGAATCGTTAATATAAAATTTTCCAGGATGTATACATTGTTTGATGATATATTGTGTTCTTAGAATCGTTAATATAAAATTCTCCAGGATGTACACATTGTTTGATGATATATTATGTTCTTAGAATCGTTAATATAAAATTCTCCAGGATGTACACATTGTTTGATGATATATTATGTTCTTAGAATCGTTAATATAAAATTCTCCAGGATGTACACATTGTTTGATGATATATTATGTTCTTAGAATCGTTAATATAAAATTCTCCAGGATGTACACATTGTTTGATGATATATTATGTTCTTAGAATCGTTAATATAAAATTCTCCAGGATGTACGCATTGTTTGATGATATATTATGTTCTTAGAATCGTTAATATAAAATTTTCCAGCATGTATATATTCTTTGATGATATATTATGTTCTTAGAATCGTTAATATAAAATTCTCCAGGATGTACACATTGTTTGATGATATATTATGTTCTTAGAATCGTTAATATAAAATTCTTCAGGATGTACGCATTGTTTGATGATATATTATGTTCTTAGAATCGTTAAGATGAAATTTTCCAGGATGTACACATTGTTTGATGATATATTATATTCTTAGAATCGTTAATATAAGATTCTCCAGGATGTAAACATTGTTTGATGATATATTATGTTCTTAGAATCATTAATATAAAATTTTCCATGATGTATACATTTTTTGATGATATATTGTGTTTTAGAATCGTTAATATAAAATTCTCCAGGATGTATACATTGTTTGATGGTATATTATGTTCTTAGAATCGTTAATATAAAATTCTCTAGGATGTACGCATTGTTTGATGATATATTATGTTCTTAGAATCGTTAATATAAAATTTTCCAGGATGTATACATTCCTTGGTGGTATATTGTGTTCTTAGAATCGTTAATATAAAATTCTCCAGCATGTACACATTGTTTGATGATATATTATGTTCTTAGAATCGTTAATATAAAATTCTCCAGGATGTATACATTGTTTGATGATATATTATGTTCTTAGAATCGTTAATATAAAATTTTCCAGGATGTACACATTGTTTGCTGGTATATTGTGTTCTTAGAATCGTTAATATAAATATCTCCAGGATGTACACATTGTTTGATTATATATTATGTTCTTAGAATCGTTAATTTAAGATTCTCCAGGATATATACATTCTTTGATGATATATTATGTTCTTAGAATCGTTAATATAAAATTCTCCAGGATGTACGCATTGTTTGATGATATATTATGTTCTTAGAATCGTTAATATAAAATTCTTCAGCATGTATACATTGTTTGATGATATATTATGTTCTTAGAATCGTTAATATAAAATTCTCCAGGATGTACGCATTGTTTGATGATATATTATGTTCTTAGAATCGTTAATATAAAATTCTCCAGGATGTACACATTGTTTGATGATATATTATGTTCTTAGAATCGTTAATATAAAATTCTCCAGGATGTACACATTGTTTGATGATATATTATGTTCTTAGAATCGTTAATATAAAATTCTTCAGGATGTATACATTGTTTGATGATATATTATGTTTTTAGAATCGTTAATATAAAATTCTCCAGGATGTATACATTGTTTGATGATATATTATGTTCTTAGAATCGTTAATATAAAATTCTCCAGGATGTACGCATTGTTTGATGATATATTATGTTCTTAGAATCGTTAATATAAAATTCTCCAGGATGTATACATTGTTTGATGATATATTATGTTCTTAGAATCGTTAATATAAAATTCTCCAGGATGTACACATTGTTTGATGATATATTATGTTCTTAGAATCGTTAATATAAAATTCTCCAGAATGTACACATTGTTTGATGATATATTATGTTCTTAGAATCGTTAATGTAACATTTTCCAGGATGTACACATTGTTTGCTGGTATATTGTGTTCTTAGAATCGTTAATATAAAATTCTCCAGGATGTACGCATTGTTTGATGATATATTATGTTCTTAGAATCGTTAATATAAAATTCTCCAGGATGTATACATTGTTTGATGATATATTATGTTCTTAGAATCGTTAATATAAAATTCTCCAGGATGTACACATTGTTTGATGATATATTATGTTCTTAGAATCGTTAATATAAAATTCTCCAGGATGTATACATTGTTTGATGATATATTATGTTCTTAGAATCGTTAATATAAAATTCTCCAGGATGTATACATTGTTTGATGATATATTATGTTCTTAGAATCGTTAATATAAAATTCTCCAGGATGTATACATTGTTTGATGATATATTATGTTCTTAGAATCGTTAATATAAAATTCTCCAGGATGTATACATTGTTTGATGATATATTATGTTCTTAGAATCGTTAATATAAAATTCTCCAGGATGTATACATTGTTTGATGATATATTATGTTCTTAGAATCGTTAATATAAAATTCTCCAGGATGTATACATTGTTTGATGATATATTATGTTCTTAGAATCGTTAATATAAAATTCTCCAGGATGTATACATTGTTTGATGATATATTATGTTCTTAGAATCGTTAATATAAAATTCTCCAGGATGTATACATTGTTTGATGATATATTATGTTCTTAGAATCGTTAATATAAAATTCTCCAGGATGTATACATTGTTTGATGATATATTGTGTTCTTAGAATCGTTAATATAAAATTCTCCAGGATGTATACATTGTTTGATGATATATTATGTTCTTAGAATCGTTAATATAAAATTCTCCAGGATGTACGCATTGTTTGATGATATATTATGTTCTTAGAATCGTTAATATAAAATTCTCCAGGATGTATACATTGTTTGATGGTATATTATGTTCTTAGAATCGTTAATATAAAATTCTCCAGGATGTATACATTGTTTGATGATATATTATGTTCTTAGAATCGTTAATATAAAATTCTCCAGGATGTATACATTGTTTGATGATATATTATGTTCTTAGAATCGTTAATATAAAATTCTCCAGGATGTATACATTGTTTGATGATATATTATGTTCTTAGAATCGTTAATATAAAATTCTCCAGGATGTACACATTGTTTGATTATATATTATGTTTTTAGAATCGTTAATTTAAGATTCTCCAGGATGTACACATTGTTTGATGATATATTATATTCTTAGAAACGTTAATATAAAATTCTCCAGGATATATACATTCTTTGATGATATATTATGTTCTTAGAATCGTTAATATAAAATTCTCCAGAATGTATACATTGTTTGATGATATATTATGTTCTTAGAATCGTTAATATAAAATTCTCCAGGATGTATACATTGTTTGATGATATATTATGTTCTTAGAATCGTTAATATAAAATTCTCCAGGATGTATACATTGTTTGATGATATATTATGTTCTTAGAATCGTTAATATAAAATTCTCCAGGATGTATACATTGTTTGATGATATATTATGTTCTTAGAATCGTTAATATAAAATTCTCCAGGATGTATACATTGTTTGATGATATATTATGTTCTTAGAATCGTTAATATAAAATTCTCCAGGATGTATACATTGTTTGATGATATATTATGTTCTTAGAATCGTTAATATAAAATTCTCCAGGATGTATACATTGTTTGATGATATATTATGTTCTTAGAATCGTTAATATAAAATTCTCCAGGATGTATACATTGTTTGATGATATATTATGTTCTTAGAATCGTTAATATAAAATTCTCCAGGATGTATACATTGTTTGATGATATATTATGTTCTTAGAATCGTTAATATAAAATTCTCCAGGATGTATACATTGTTTGATGATATATTATGTTCTTAGAATCGTTAATATAAAATTCTCCAGGATGTATACATTGTTTGATGGTATATTATGTTCTTAGAATCGTTAATATAAAATTCTCCAGGATGTATACATTGTTTGATGATATATTATGTTCTTAGAATCGTTAATATAAAATTCTCCAGGATGTACGCATTGTTTGATGATATATTATGTTCTTAGAATCGTTAATATAAAATTCTCCAGGATGTATACATTGTTTGATGATATATTATGTTCTTAGAATCGTTAATATAAAATTCTCCAGGATGTATACATTGTTTGATGATATATTATGTTCTTAGAATCGTTAATATAAAATTCTCCAGGATGTACACATTGTTTGATGATATATTATGTTCTTAGAATCGTTAATATAAAATTCTCCAGGATGTACACATTGTTTGATGATATATTATGTTCTTAGAATCGTTAATATAAAATTCTCCAGGATGTATACATTTTTTGATGATATATTATGTTCTTAGAATCGTTAATATAAAATTCTCCAGGATGTATACATTGTTTGATGATATATTATGTTCTTAGAATCGTTAATATAAAATTCTCCAGGATGTACGCATTGTTTGATGATATATTATGTTCTTAGAATCGTTAATATAAAATTCTCCAGGATGTATACATTGTTTGATGGTATATTATGTTCTTAGAATCGTTAATATAAAATTCTCCAGGATGTACACATTGTTTGATGTTATATTATGTTCTTAGAATCGTTAATATCAAATTCTCCAGGATGTACACATTGTTTGATGATATATTATGTTCTTAGAATCGTTAATATAAAATTTTCCAGGATGTACACATTGTTTGATGATATATTATGTTCTTAGAATCGTTAATATAAAATTCTCCAGGATGTATACATTGTTTGATGATATATTATGTTCTTAGAATCGTTAATATAAAATTCTCCAGGATGTATACATTGTTTGATGATATATTGTGTTCTTAGAATCGTTAATATAAAATTCTCCAGGATGTACACATTGTTTGATGATATATTATGTTCTTAGAATCGTTAATATAAAATTCTCCAGGATGTATACATTGTTTGATGATATATTATGTTCTTAGAATCGTTAATATAAAATTCTCCAGGATGTATACATTGTTTGATGATATATTATGTTCTTAGAATCGTTAATATAAAATTCTCCAGGATGTATACATTGTTTGATGATATATTATGTTCTTAGAATCGTTAATATAAAATTCTCCAGGATGTATACATTGTTTGATGATATATTATGTTCTTAGAATCGTTAATATAAAATTCTCCAGGATGTATACATTGTTTGATGATATATTATGTTCTTAGAATCGTTAATATAAAATTCTCCAGGATGTATACATTGTTTGATGATATATTATGTTCTTAGAATCGTTAATATAAAATTCTCCAGGATGTATACATTGTTTGATGATATATTATGTTCTTAGAATCGTTAATATAAAATTCTCCAGGATGTATACATTGTTTGATGATATATTATGTTCTTAGAATCGTTAATATAAAATTCTCCAGGATGTACACATTGTTTGATGATATATTATGTTCTTAGAATCGTTAATATAAAATTCTCCAGGATGTATACATTGTTTGATGATATATTATGTTCTTAGAATCGTTAATATAAAATTCTCCAGGATGTATACATTGTTTGATGATATATTATGTTCTTAGAATCGTTAATATAAAATTCTCCAGGATGTACACATTGTTTGATGATATATTATGTTCTTAGAATCGTTAATATAAAATTCTCCAGGATGTATACATTGTTTGATGATATATTATGTTCTTAGAATCGTTAATATAAAATTCTCCAGGATGTATACATTGTTTGATGATATATTATGTTCTTAGAATCGTTAATATAAAATTCTCCAGGATGTATACATTGTTTGATGATATATTATGTTCTTAGAATCGTTAATATAAAATTCTCCAGGATGTATACATTGTTTGATGATATATTATGTTCTTAGAATCGTTAATATAAAATTCTCCAGGATGTATACATTGTTTGATGATATATTATGTTCTTAGAATCGTTAATATAAAATTCTCCAGGATGTATACATTGTTTGATGATATATTATGTTCTTAGAATCGTTAATATAAAATTCTCCAGGATGTATACATTGTTTGATGATATATTATGTTCTTAGAATCGTTAATATAAAATTCTCCAGGATGTATACATTGTTTGATGATATATTATGTTCTTAGAATCGTTAATATAAAATTCTCCAGGATGTATACATTGTTTGATGATATATTATGTTCTTAGAATCGTTAATATAAAATTCTCCAGGATGTATACATTGTTTGATGATATATTATGTTCTTAGAATCGTTAATATAAAATTCTCCAGGATGTATACATTGTTTGATGATATATTATGTTCTTAGAATCGTTAATATAAAATTCTCCAGGATGTATACATTGTTTGATGATATATTATGTTCTTAGAATCGTTAATATAAAATTCTCCAGGATGTATACATTGTTTGATGATATATTATGTTCTTAGAATCGTTAATATAAAATTCTCCAGGATGTATACATTGTTTGATGATATATTATGTTCTTAGAATCGTTAATATAAAATTCTCCAGGATGTATACATTGTTTGATGATATATTATGTTCTTAGAATCGTTAATATAAAATTCTCCAGGATGTATACATTGTTTGATGATATATTATGTTCTTAGAATCGTTAATATAAAATTCTCCAGGATGTATACATTGTTTGATGATATATTATGTTCTTAGAATCGTTAATATAAAATTCTCCAGGATGTATACATTGTTTGATGATATATTATGTTCTTAGAATCGTTAATATAAAATTCTCCAGGATGTACACATTGTTTGATGATATATTATGTTCTTAGAATCGTTAATATAAAATTCTCCAGGATGTATACATTGTTTGATGATATATTATGTTCTTAGAATCGTTAATATAAAATTCTCCAGGATGTATACATTGTTTGATGATATATTATGTTCTTAGAATCGTTAATATAAAATTCTCCAGGATGTATACATTGTTTGATGATATATTATGTTCTTAGAATCGTTAATATAAAATTCTCCAGGATGTATACATTGTTTGATGATATATTATGTTCTTAGAATCGTTAATATAAAATTCTCCAGGATGTATACATTGTTTGATGATATATTATGTTCTTAGAATCGTTAATATAAAATTCTCCAGGATGTATACATTGTTTGATGATATATTATGTTCTTAGAATCGTTAATATAAAATTCTCCAGGATGTATACATTGTTTGATGATATATTATGTTCTTAGAATCGTTAATATAAAATTCTCCAGGATGTATACATTGTTTGATGATATATTATGTTCTTAGAATCGTTAATATAAAATTCTCCAGGATGTATACATTGTTTGATGATATATTATGTTCTTAGAATCGTTAATATAAAATTCTCCAGGATGTATACATTGTTTGATGATATATTATGTTCTTAGAATCGTTAATATAAAATTCTCCAGGATGTATACATTGTTTGATGATATATTATGTTCTTAGAATCGTTAATATAAAATTCTCCAGGATGTATACATTGTTTGATGATATATTATGTTCTTAGAATCGTTAATATAAAATTCTCCAGGATGTATACATTGTTTGATGATATATTATGTTCTTAGAATCGTTAATATAAAATTCTCCAGGATGTATACATTGTTTGATGATATATTATGTTCTTAGAATCGTTAATATAAAATTCTCCAGGATGTATACATTGTTTGATGATATATTATGTTCTTAGAATCGTTAATATAAAATTCTCCAGGATGTACACATTGTTTGATGATATATTATGTTCTTAGAATCGTTAATATAAAATTCTCCAGGATGTACACATTGTTTGATGATATATTATGTTCTTAGAATCGTTAATATAAAATTCTCCAGGATGTATACATTGTTTGATGATATATTATGTTCTTAGAATCGTTAATATAAAATTCTCCAGGATGTATACATTGTTTGATGATATATTATGTTCTTAGAATCGTTAATATAAAATTCTCCAGGATGTATACATTGTTTGATGATATATTATGTTCTTAGAATCGTTAATATAAAATTCTCCAGGATGTATACATTGTTTGATGATATATTATGTTCTTAGAATCGTTAATATAAAATTCTCCAGGATGTATACATTGTTTGATGATATATTATGTTCTTAGAATCGTTAATATAAAATTCTCCAGGATGTACACATTGTTTGATGATATATTATGTTCTTAGAATCGTTAATATAAAATTCTCCAGGATGTACACATTGTTTGATGATATATTATGTTCTTAGAATCGTTAATATAAAATTCTCCAGGATGTATACATTGTTTGATGATATATTATGTTCTTAGAATCGTTAATATAAAATTCTCCAGGATGTATACATTGTTTGATGATATATTATGTTCTTAGAATCGTTAATATAAAATTCTCCAGGATGTACACATTGTTTGATGATATATTATGTTCTTAGAATCGTTAATATAAAATTCTCCAGGATGTATACATTGTTTGATGATATATTATGTTCTTAGAATCGTTAATATAAAATTCTCCAGGATGTATACATTGTTTGATGGTATATTATGTTCTTAGAATCGTTAATATAAAATTCTCCAGGATGTATACATTGTTTGATGATATATTATGTTCTTAGAATCGTTAATATAAAATTCTCCAGGATGTATACATTGTTTGATGATATATTATGTTCTTAGAATCGTTAATATAAAATTCTCCAGGATGTATACATTGTTTGATGGTATATTATGTTCTTAGAATCGTTAATATAAAATTCTCCAGGATGTATACATTGTTTGATGATATATTATGTTCTTAGAATCGTTAATATAAAATTCTCCAGGATGTACGCATTGTTTGATGATATATTATGTTCTTAGAATCGTTAATATAAAATTCTCCAGGATGTATACATTGTTTGATGGTATATTATGTTCTTAGAATCGTTAATATAAAATTCTCCAGGATGTACACATTGTTTGATGATATATTATGTTCTTAGAATCGTTAATATAAAATTCTCCAGGATGTATACATTGTTTGATGATATATTATGTTCTTAGAATCGTTAATATAAAATTCTCCAGGATGTATACATTGTTTGATGATATATTATGTTCTTAGAATCGTTAATATAAAATTCTCCAGGATGTATACATTGTTTGATGATATATTATGTTCTTAGAATCGTTAATATAAAATTCTCCAGGATGTATACATTGTTTGATGATATATTATGTTCTTAGAATCGTTAATATAAAATTCTCCAGGATGTATACATTGTTTGATGATATATTATGTTCTTAGAATCGTTAATATAAAATTCTCCAGGATGTATACATTGTTTGATGATATATTATGTTCTTAGAATCGTTAATATAAAATTCTCCAGGATGTACACATTGTTTGATGATATATTATGTTCTTAGAATCGTTAATATAAAATTCTCCAGGATGTACACATTGTTTGATGATATATTATGTTCTTAGAATCGTTAATATAAAATTCTCCAGGATGTACACATTGTTTGATGATATATTATGTTCTTAGAATCGTTAATATAAAATTCTCCAGGATGTATACATTGTTTGATGATATATTATGTTCTTAGAATCGTTAATATAAAATTCTCCAGGATGTATACATTGTTTGATGATATATTATGTTCTTAGAATCGTTAATATAAAATTCTCCAGGATGTATACATTGTTTGATGATATATTATGTTCTTAGAATCGTTAATATAAAATTCTCCAGGATGTATACATTGTTTGATGATATATTATGTTCTTAGAATCGTTAATATAAAATTCTCCAGGATGTATACATTGTTTGATGATATATTATGTTCTTAGAATCGTTAATATAAAATTCTCCAGGATGTATACATTGTTTGATGATATATTATGTTCTTAGAATCGTTAATATAAAATTCTCCAGGATGTATACATTGTTTGATGATATATTATGTTCTTAGAATCGTTAATATAAAATTCTCCAGGATGTATACATTGTTTGATGATATATTATGTTCTTAGAATCGTTAATATAAAATTCTCCAGGATGTATACATTGTTTGATGATATATTATGTTCTTAGAATCGTTAATATAAAATTCTCCAGGATGTATACATTGTTTGATGATATATTATGTTCTTAGAATCGTTAATATAAAATTCTCCAGGATGTATACATTGTTTGATGATATATTATGTTCTTAGAATCGTTAATATAAAATTCTCCAGGATGTACACATTGTTTGATGATATATTATGTTCTTAGAATCGTTAATATAAAATTCTCCAGGATGTATACATTGTTTGATGATATATTATGTTCTTAGAATCGTTAATATAAAATTCTCCAGGATGTATACATTGTTTGATGATATATTATGTTCTTAGAATCGTTAATATAAAATTCTCCAGGATGTATACATTGTTTGATGATATATTATGTTCTTAGAATCGTTAATATAAAATTCTCCAGGATGTATACATTGTTTGATGATATATTATGTTCTTAGAATCGTTAATATAAAATTCTCCAGGATGTATACATTGTTTGATGATATATTATGTTCTTAGAATCGTTAATATAAAATTCTCCAGGATGTATACATTGTTTGATGATATATTATGTTCTTAGAATCGTTAATATAAAATTCTCCAGGATGTATACATTGTTTGATGATATATTATGTTCTTAGAATCGTTAATATAAAATTCTCCAGGATGTATACATTGTTTGATGATATATTATGTTCTTAGAATCGTTAATATAAAATTCTCCAGGATGTATACATTGTTTGATGATATATTATGTTCTTAGAATCGTTAATATAAAATTCTCCAGGATGTATACATTGTTTGATGATATATTATGTTCTTAGAATCGTTAATATAAAATTCTCCAGGATGTATACATTGTTTGATGATATATTATGTTCTTAGAATCGTTAATATAAAATTCTCCAGGATGTATACATTGTTTGATGATATATTATGTTCTTAGAATCGTTAATATAAAATTCTCCAGGATGTATACATTGTTTGATGATATATTATGTTCTTAGAATCGTTAATATAAAATTCTCCAGGATGTACACATTGTTTGATGATATATTATGTTCTTAGAATCGTTAATATAAAATTCTCCAGGATGTATACATTGTTTGATGATATATTATGTTCTTAGAATCGTTAATATAAAATTCTCCAGGATGTATACATTGTTTGATGATATATTATGTTCTTAGAATCGTTAATATAAAATTCTCCAGGATGTATACATTGTTTGATGATATATTATGTTCTTAGAATCGTTAATATAAAATTCTCCAGGATGTATACATTGTTTGATGATATATTATGTTCTTAGAATCGTTAATATAAAATTCTCCAGGATGTACACATTGTTTGATGATATATTATGTTCTTAGAATCGTTAATATAAAATTCTCCAGGATGTATACATTGTTTGATGATATATTATGTTCTTAGAATCGTTAATATAAAATTCTCCAGGATGTATACATTGTTTGATGATATATTATGTTCTTAGAATCGTTAATATAAAATTCTCCAGGATGTATACATTGTTTGATGATATATTATGTTCTTAGAATCGTTAATATAAAATTCTCCAGGATGTATACATTGTTTGATGATATATTATGTTCTTAGAATCGTTAATATAAAATTCTCCAGGATGTATACATTGTTTGATGATATATTATGTTCTTAGAATCGTTAATATAAAATTCTCCAGGATGTATACATTGTTTGATGATATATTATGTTCTTAGAATCGTTAATATAAAATTCTCCAGGATGTATACATTGTTTGATGATATATTATGTTCTTAGAATCGTTAATATAAAATTCTCCAGGATGTATACATTGTTTGATGATATATTATGTTCTTAGAATCGTTAATATAAAATTCTCCAGGATGTATACATTGTTTGATGATATATTATGTTCTTAGAATCGTTAATATAAAATTCTCCAGGATGTATACATTGTTTGATGATATATTATGTTCTTAGAATCGTTAATATAAAATTCTCCAGGATGTATACATTGTTTGATGATATATTATGTTCTTAGAATCGTTAATATAAAATTCTCCAGGATGTATACATTGTTTGATGATATATTATGTTCTTAGAATCGTTAATATAAAATTCTCCAGGATGTATACATTGTTTGATGATATATTATGTTCTTAGAATCGTTAATATAAAATTCTCCAGGATGTATACATTGTTTGATGATATATTATGTTCTTAGAATCGTTAATATAAAATTCTCCAGGATGTATACATTGTTTGATGATATATTATGTTCTTAGAATCGTTAATATAAAATTCTCCAGGATGTATACATTGTTTGATGATATATTATGTTCTTAGAATCGTTAATATAAAATTCTCCAGGATGTATACATTGTTTGATGATATATTATGTTCTTAGAATCGTTAATATAAAATTCTCCAGGATGTATACATTGTTTGATGATATATTATGTTCTTAGAATCGTTAATATAAAATTCTCCAGGATGTATACATTGTTTGATGATATATTATGTTCTTAGAATCGTTAATATAAAATTCTCCAGGATGTATACATTGTTTGATGATATATTATGTTCTTAGAATCGTTAATATAAAATTCTCCAGGATGTATACATTGTTTGATGATATATTATGTTCTTAGAATCGTTAATATAAAATTCTCCAGGATGTATACATTGTTTGATGATATATTATGTTCTTAGAATCGTTAATATAAAATTCTCCAGGATGTATACATTGTTTGATGATATATTATGTTCTTAGAATCGTTAATATAAAATTCTCCAGGATGTATACATTGTTTGATGATATATTATGTTCTTAGAATCGTTAATATAAAATTCTCCAGGATGTATACATTGTTTGATGATATATTATGTTCTTAGAATCGTTAATATAAAATTCTCCAGGATGTATACATTGTTTGATGATATATTATGTTCTTAGAATCGTTAATATAAAATTCTCCAGGATGTATACATTGTTTGATGATATATTATGTTCTTAGAATCGTTAATATAAAATTCTCCAGGATGTATACATTGTTTGATGATATATTATGTTCTTAGAATCGTTAATATAAAATTCTCCAGGATGTATACATTGTTTGATGATATATTATGTTCTTAGAATCGTTAATATAAAATTCTCCAGGATGTATACATTGTTTGATGATATATTATGTTCTTAGAATCGTTAATATAAAATTCTCCAGGATGTATACATTGTTTGATGATATATTATGTTCTTAGAATCGTTAATATAAAATTCTCCAGGATGTATACATTGTTTGATGATATATTATGTTCTTAGAATCGTTAATATAAAATTCTCCAGGATGTATACATTGTTTGATGATATATTATGTTCTTAGAATCGTTAATATAAAATTCTCCAGGATGTATACATTGTTTGATGATATATTATGTTCTTAGAATCGTTAATATAAAATTCTCCAGGATGTATACATTGTTTGATGATATATTATGTTCTTAGAATCGTTAATATAAAATTCTCCAGGATGTATACATTGTTTGATGATATATTATGTTCTTAGAATCGTTAATATAAAATTCTCCAGGATGTATACATTGTTTGATGATATATTATGTTCTTAGAATCGTTAATATAAAATTCTCCAGGATGTATACATTGTTTGATGATATATTATGTTCTTAGAATCGTTAATATAAAATTCTCCAGGATGTATACATTGTTTGATGATATATTATGTTCTTAGAATCGTTAATATAAAATTCTCCAGGATGTACACATTGTTTGATGATATATTATGTTCTTAGAATCGTTAATATAAAATTCTCCAGGATGTATACATTGTTTGATGATATATTATGTTCTTAGAATCGTTAATATAAAATTCTCCAGGATGTATACATTGTTTGATGATATATTATGTTCTTAGAATCGTTAATATAAAATTCTCCAGGATGTATACATTGTTTGATGATATATTATGTTCTTAGAATCGTTAATATAAAATTCTCCAGGATGTATACATTGTTTGATGATATATTATGTTCTTAGAATCGTTAATATAAAATTCTCCAGGATGTACACATTGTTTGATGATATATTATGTTCTTAGAATCGTTAATATAAAATTCTCCAGGATGTATACATTGTTTGATGATATATTATGTTCTTAGAATCGTTAATATAATCGTTAATATAAAATTCTCCAGGATGTATACATTGTTTGATGATATATTATGTTCTTAGAATCGTTAATATAAAATTCTCCAGGATGTATACATTGTTTGATGATATATTATGTTCTTAGAATCGTTAATATAAAATTCTCCAGGATGTATACATTGTTTGATGATATATTATGTTCTTAGAATCGTTAATATAAAATTCTCCAGGATGTATACATTGTTTGATGATATATTATGTTCTTAGAATCGTTAATATAAAATTCTCCAGGATGTATACATTGTTTGATGATATATTATGTTCTTAGAATCGTTAATATAAAATTCTCCAGGATGTATACATTGTTTGATGATATATTATGTTCTTAGAATCGTTAATATAAAATTCTCCAGGATGTATACATTGTTTGATGATATATTATGTTCTTAGAATCGTTAATATAAAATTCTCCAGGATGTATACATTGTTTGATGATATATTATGTTCTTAGAATCGTTAATATAAAATTCTCCAGGATGTATACATTGTTTGATGATATATTATGTTCTTAGAATCGTTAATATAAAATTCTCCAGGATGTATACATTGTTTGATGATATATTATGTTCTTAGAATCGTTAATATAAAATTCTCCAGGATGTATACATTGTTTGATGATATATTATGTTCTTAGAATCGTTAATATAAAATTCTCCAGGATGTATACATTGTTTGATGATATATTATGTTCTTAGAATCGTTAATATAAAATTCTCCAGGATGTATACATTGTTTGATGATATATTATGTTCTTAGAATCGTTAATATAAAATTCTCCAGGATGTATACATTGTTTGATGATATATTATGTTCTTAGAATCGTTAATATAAAATTCTCCAGGATGTATACATTGTTTGATGATATATTATGTTCTTAGAATCGTTAATATAAAATTCTCCAGGATGTATACATTGTTTGATGATATATTATGTTCTTAGAATCGTTAATATAAAATTCTCCAGGATGTATACATTGTTTGATGATATATTATGTTCTTAGAATCGTTAATATAAAATTCTCCAGGATGTATACATTGTTTGATGATATATTATGTTCTTAGAATCGTTAATATAAAATTCTCCAGGATGTATACATTGTTTGATGATATATTATGTTCTTAGAATCGTTAATATAAAATTCTCCAGGATGTATACATTGTTTGATGATATATTATGTTCTTAGAATCGTTAATATAAAATTCTCCAGGATGTATACATTGTTTGATGATATATTATGTTCTTAGAATCGTTAATATAAAATTCTCCAGGATGTATACATTGTTTGATGATATATTATGTTCTTAGAATCGTTAATATAAAATTCTCCAGGATGTATACATTGTTTGATGATATATTATGTTCTTAGAATCGTTAATATAAAATTCTCCAGGATGTATACATTGTTTGATGATATATTATGTTCTTAGAATCGTTAATATAAAATTCTCCAGGATGTATACATTGTTTGATGATATATTATGTTCTTAGAATCGTTAATATAAAATTCTCCAGGATGTATACATTGTTTGATGATATATTATGTTCTTAGAATCGTTAATATAAAATTCTCCAGGATGTATACATTGTTTGATGATATATTATGTTCTTAGAATCGTTAATATAAAATTCTCCAGGATGTATACATTGTTTGATGATATATTATGTTCTTAGAATCGTTAATATAAAATTCTCCAGGATGTATACATTGTTTGATGATATATTATGTTCTTAGAATCGTTAATATAAAATTCTCCAGGATGTATACATTGTTTGATGATATATTATGTTCTTAGAATCGTTAATATAAAATTCTCCAGGATGTATACATTGTTTGATGATATATTATGTTCTTAGAATCGTTAATATAAAATTCTCCAGGATGTATACATTGTTTGATGATATATTATGTTCTTAGAATCGTTAATATAAAATTCTCCAGGATGTATACATTGTTTGATGATATATTATGTTCTTAGAATCGTTAATATAAAATTCTCCAGGATGTATACATTGTTTGATGATATATTATGTTCTTAGAATCGTTAATATAAAATTCTCCAGGATGTATACATTGTTTGATGATATATTATGTTCTTAGAATCGTTAATATAAAATTCTCCAGGATGTATACATTGTTTGATGATATATTATGTTCTTAGAATCGTTAATATAAAATTCTCCAGGATGTATACATTGTTTGATGATATATTATGTTCTTAGAATCGTTAATATAAAATTCTCCAGGATGTATACATTGTTTGATGATATATTATGTTCTTAGAATCGTTAATATAAAATTCTCCAGGATGTATACATTGTTTGATGATATATTATGTTCTTAGAATCGTTAATATAAAATTCTCCAGGATGTACACATTGTTTGATGATATATTATGTTCTTAGAATCGTTAATATAAAATTCTCCAGGATGTATACATTGTTTGATGATATATTATGTTCTTAGAATCGTTAATATAAAATTCTCCAGGATGTATACATTGTTTGATGATATATTATGTTCTTAGAATCGTTAATATAAAATTCTCCAGGATGTATACATTGTTTGATGATATATTATGTTCTTAGAATCGTTAATATAAAATTCTCCAGGATGTATACATTGTTTGATGATATATTATGTTCTTAGAATCGTTAATATAAAATTCTCCAGGATGTATACATTGTTTGATGATATATTATGTTCTTAGAATCGTTAATATAAAATTCTCCAGGATGTATACATTGTTTGATGATATATTATGTTCTTAGAATCGTTAATATAAAATTCTCCAGGATGTATACATTGTTTGATGATATATTATGTTCTTAGAATCGTTAATATAAAATTCTCCAGGATGTATACATTGTTTGATGATATATTATGTTCTTAGAATCGTTAATATAAAATTCTCCAGGATGTATACATTGTTTGATGATATATTATGTTCTTAGAATCGTTAATATAAAATTCTCCAGGATGTATACATTGTTTGATGATATATTATGTTCTTAGAATCGTTAATATAAAATTCTCCAGGATGTATACATTGTTTGATGATATATTATGTTCTTAGAATCGTTAATATAAAATTCTCCAGGATGTATACATTGTTTGATGATATATTATGTTCTTAGAATCGTTAATATAAAATTCTCCAGGATGTACACATTGTTTGATGATATATTATGTTCTTAGAATCGTTAATATAAAATTCTCCAGGATGTACACATTGTTTGATGATATATTATGTTCTTAGAATCGTTAATATAAAATTCTCCAGGATGTATACATTGTTTGATGATATATTATGTTCTTAGAATCGTTAATATAAAATTCTCCAGGATGTATACATTGTTTGATGATATATTATGTTCTTAGAATCGTTAATATAAAATTCTCCAGGATGTATACATTGTTTGATGATATATTATGTTCTTAGAATCGTTAATATAAAATTCTCCAGGATGTATACATTGTTTGATGATATATTATGTTCTTAGAATCGTTAATATAAAATTCTCCAGGATGTATACATTGTTTGATGATATATTATGTTCTTAGAATCGTTAATATAAAATTCTCCAGGATGTATACATTGTTTGATGATATATTATGTTCTTAGAATCGTTAATATAAAATTCTCCAGGATGTATACATTGTTTGATGATATATTATGTTCTTAGAATCGTTAATATAAAATTCTCCAGGATGTATACATTGTTTGATGATATATTATGTTCTTAGAATCGTTAATATAAAATTCTCCAGGATGTATACATTGTTTGATGATATATTATGTTCTTAGAATCGTTAATATAAAATTCTCCAGGATGTATACATTGTTTGATGATATATTATGTTCTTAGAATCGTTAATATAAAATTCTCCAGGATGTATACATTGTTTGATGATATATTATGTTCTTAGAATCGTTAATATAAAATTCTCCAGGATGTATACATTGTTTGATGATATATTATGTTCTTAGAATCGTTAATATAAAATTCTCCAGGATGTATACATTGTTTGATGATATATTATGTTCTTAGAATCGTTAATATAAAATTCTCCAGGATGTATACATTGTTTGATGATATATTATGTTCTTAGAATCGTTAATATAAAATTCTCCAGGATGTATACATTGTTTGATGATATATTATGTTCTTAGAATCGTTAATATAAAATTCTCCAGGATGTATACATTGTTTGATGATATATTATGTTCTTAGAATCGTTAATATAAAATTCTCCAGGATGTATACATTGTTTGATGATATATTATGTTCTTAGAATCGTTAATATAAAATTCTCCAGGATGTATACATTGTTTGATGATATATTATGTTCTTAGAATCGTTAATATAAAATTCTCCAGGATGTATACATTGTTTGATGATATATTATGTTCTTAGAATCGTTAATATAAAATTCTCCAGGATGTACACATTGTTTGATGATATATTATGTTCTTAGAATCGTTAATATAAAATTCTCCAGGATGTATACATTGTTTGATGATATATTATGTTCTTAGAATCGTTAATATAAAATTCTCCAGGATGTATACATTGTTTGATGATATATTATGTTCTTAGAATCGTTAATATAAAATTCTCCAGGATGTATACATTGTTTGATGATATATTATGTTCTTAGAATCGTTAATATAAAATTCTCCAGGATGTATACATTGTTTGATGATATATTATGTTCTTAGAATCGTTAATATAAAATTCTCCAGGATGTATACATTGTTTGATGATATATTATGTTCTTAGAATCGTTAATATAAAATTCTCCAGGATGTATACATTGTTTGATGATATATTATGTTCTTAGAATCGTTAATATAAAATTCTCCAGGATGTATACATTGTTTGATGATATATTATGTTCTTAGAATCGTTAATATAAAATTCTCCAGGATGTATACATTGTTTGATGATATATTATGTTCTTAGAATCGTTAATATAAAATTCTCCAGGATGTATACATTGTTTGATGATATATTATGTTCTTAGAATCGTTAATATAAAATTCTCCAGGATGTATACATTGTTTGATGATATATTATGTTCTTAGAATCGTTAATATAAAATTCTCCAGGATGTATACATTGTTTGATGATATATTATGTTCTTAGAATCGTTAATATAAAATTCTCCAGGATGTATACATTGTTTGATGATATATTATGTTCTTAGAATCGTTAATATAAAATTCTCCAGGATGTATACATTGTTTGATGATATATTATGTTCTTAGAATCGTTAATATAAAATTCTCCAGGATGTATACATTGTTTGATGATATATTATGTTCTTAGAATCGTTAATATAAAATTCTCCAGGATGTATACATTGTTTGATGATATATTATGTTCTTAGAATCGTTAATATAAAATTCTCCAGGATGTATACATTGTTTGATGATATATTATGTTCTTAGAATCGTTAATATAAAATTCTCCAGGATGTATACATTGTTTGATGATATATTATGTTCTTAGAATCGTTAATATAAAATTCTCCAGGATGTATACATTGTTTGATGATATATTATGTTCTTAGAATCGTTAATATAAAATTCTCCAGGATGTATACATTGTTTGATGATATATTATGTTCTTAGAATCGTTAATATAAAATTCTCCAGGATGTATACATTGTTTGATGATATATTATGTTCTTAGAATCGTTAATATAAAATTCTCCAGGATGTATACATTGTTTGATGATATATTATGTTCTTAGAATCGTTAATATAAAATTCTCCAGGATGTATACATTGTTTGATGATATATTATGTTCTTAGAATCGTTAATATAAAATTCTCCAGGATGTATACATTGTTTGATGATATATTATGTTCTTAGAATCGTTAATATAAAATTCTCCAGGATGTATACATTGTTTGATGATATATTATGTTCTTAGAATCGTTAATATAAAATTCTCCAGGATGTATACATTGTTTGATGATATATTATGTTCTTAGAATCGTTAATATAAAATTCTCCAGGATGTATACATTGTTTGATGATATATTATGTTCTTAGAATCGTTAATATAAAATTCTCCAGGATGTACACATTGTTTGATGATATATTATGTTCTTAGAATCGTTAATATAAAATTCTCCAGGATGTATACATTGTTTGATGATATATTATGTTCTTAGAATCGTTAATATAAAATTCTCCAGGATGTATACATTGTTTGATGATATATTATGTTCTTAGAATCGTTAATATAAAATTCTCCAGGATGTATACATTGTTTGATGATATATTATGTTCTTAGAATCGTTAATATAAAATTCTCCAGGATGTATACATTGTTTGATGATATATTATGTTCTTAGAATCGTTAATATAAAATTCTCCAGGATGTATACATTGTTTGATGATATATTATGTTCTTAGAATCGTTAATATAAAATTCTCCAGGATGTATACATTGTTTGATGATATATTATGTTCTTAGAATCGTTAATATAAAATTCTCCAGGATGTATACATTGTTTGATGATATATTATGTTCTTAGAATCGTTAATATAAAATTCTCCAGGATGTACACATTGTTTGATGATATATTATGTTCTTAGAATCGTTAATATAAAATTCTCCAGGATGTATACATTGTTTGATGATATATTATGTTCTTAGAATCGTTAATATAAAATTCTCCAGGATGTATACATTGTTTGATGATATATTATGTTCTTAGAATCGTTAATATAAAATTCTCCAGGATGTATACATTGTTTGATGATATATTATGTTCTTAGAATCGTTAATATAAAATTCTCCAGGATGTATACATTGTTTGATGATATATTATGTTCTTAGAATCGTTAATATAAAATTCTCCAGGATGTATACATTGTTTGATGATATATTATGTTCTTAGAATCGTTAATATAAAATTCTCCAGGATGTATACATTGTTTGATGATATATTATGTTCTTAGAATCGTTAATATAAAATTCTCCAGGATGTATACATTGTTTGATGATATATTATGTTCTTAGAATCGTTAATATAAAATTCTCCAGGATGTATACATTGTTTGATGATATATTATGTTCTTAGAATCGTTAATATAAAATTCTCCAGGATGTATACATTGTTTGATGATATATTATGTTCTTAGAATCGTTAATATAAAATTCTCCAGGATGTATACATTGTTTGATGATATATTATGTTCTTAGAATCGTTAATATAAAATTCTCCAGGATGTATACATTGTTTGATGATATATTATGTTCTTAGAATCGTTAATATAAAATTCTCCAGGATGTATACATTGTTTGATGATATATTATGTTCTTAGAATCGTTAATATAAAATTCTCCAGGATGTATACATTGTTTGATGATATATTATGTTCTTAGAATCGTTAATATAAAATTCTCCAGGATGTATACATTGTTTGATGATATATTATGTTCTTAGAATCGTTAATATAAAATTCTCCAGGATGTATACATTGTTTGATGATATATTATGTTCTTAGAATCGTTAATATAAAATTCTCCAGGATGTATACATTGTTTGATGATATATTATGTTCTTAGAATCGTTAATATAAAATTCTCCAGGATGTATACATTGTTTGATGATATATTATGTTCTTAGAATCGTTAATATAAAATTCTCCAGGATGTATACATTGTTTGATGATATATTATGTTCTTAGAATCGTTAATATAAAATTCTCCAGGATGTATACATTGTTTGATGATATATTATGTTCTTAGAATCGTTAATATAAAATTCTCCAGGATGTATACATTGTTTGATGATATATTATGTTCTTAGAATCGTTAATATAAAATTCTCCAGGATGTATACATTGTTTGATGATATATTATGTTCTTAGAATCGTTAATATAAAATTCTCCAGGATGTATACATTGTTTGATGATATATTATGTTCTTAGAATCGTTAATATAAAATTCTCCAGGATGTATACATTGTTTGATGATATATTATGTTCTTAGAATCGTTAATATAAAATTCTCCAGGATGTATACATTGTTTGATGATATATTATGTTCTTAGAATCGTTAATATAAAATTCTCCAGGATGTATACATTGTTTGATGATATATTATGTTCTTAGAATCGTTAATATAAAATTCTCCAGGATGTACACATTGTTTGATGATATATTATGTTCTTAGAATCGTTAATATAAAATTCTCCAGGATGTATACATTGTTTGATGATATATTATGTTCTTAGAATCGTTAATATAAAATTCTCCAGGATGTATACATTGTTTGATGATATATTATGTTCTTAGAATCGTTAATATAAAATTCTCCAGGATGTATACATTGTTTGATGATATATTATGTTCTTAGAATCGTTAATATAAAATTCTCCAGGATGTATACATTGTTTGATGATATATTATGTTCTTAGAATCGTTAATATAAAATTCTCCAGGATGTATACATTGTTTGATGATATATTATGTTCTTAGAATCGTTAATATAAAATTCTCCAGGATGTATACATTGTTTGATGATATATTATGTTCTTAGAATCGTTAATATAAAATTCTCCAGGATGTACACATTGTTTGATGATATATTATGTTCTTAGAATCGTTAATATAAAATTCTCCAGGATGTATACATTGTTTGATGATATATTATGTTCTTAGAATCGTTAATATAAAATTCTCCAGGATGTATACATTGTTTGATGATATATTATGTTCTTAGAATCGTTAATATAAAATTCTCCAGGATGTATACATTGTTTGATGATATATTATGTTCTTAGAATCGTTAATATAAAATTCTCCAGGATGTATACATTGTTTGATGATATATTATGTTCTTAGAATCGTTAATATAAAATTCTCCAGGATGTATACATTGTTTGATGATATATTATGTTCTTAGAATCGTTAATATAAAATTCTCCAGGATGTATACATTGTTTGATGATATATTATGTTCTTAGAATCGTTAATATAAAATTCTCCAGGATGTATACATTGTTTGATGATATATTATGTTCTTAGAATCGTTAATATAAAATTCTCCAGGATGTATACATTGTTTGATGATATATTATGTTCTTAGAATCGTTAATATAAAATTCTCCAGGATGTATACATTGTTTGATGATATATTATGTTCTTAGAATCGTTAATATAAAATTCTCCAGGATGTATACATTGTTTGATGATATATTATGTTCTTAGAATCGTTAATATAAAATTCTCCAGGATGTATACATTGTTTGATGATATATTATGTTCTTAGAATCGTTAATATAAAATTCTCCAGGATGTATACATTGTTTGATGATATATTATGTTCTTAGAATCGTTAATATAAAATTCTCCAGGATGTATACATTGTTTGATGATATATTATGTTCTTAGAATCGTTAATATAAAATTCTCCAGGATGTATACATTGTTTGATGATATATTATGTTCTTAGAATCGTTAATATAAAATTCTCCAGGATGTATACATTGTTTGATGATATATTATGTTCTTAGAATCGTTAATATAAAATTCTCCAGGATGTATACATTGTTTGATGATATATTATGTTCTTAGAATCGTTAATATAAAATTCTCCAGGATGTATACATTGTTTGATGATATATTATGTTCTTAGAATCGTTAATATAAAATTCTCCAGGATGTATACATTGTTTGATGATATATTATGTTCTTAGAATCGTTAATATAAAATTCTCCAGGATGTATACATTGTTTGATGATATATTATGTTCTTAGAATCGTTAATATAAAATTCTCCAGGATGTATACATTGTTTGATGATATATTATGTTCTTAGAATCGTTAATATAAAATTCTCCAGGATGTATACATTGTTTGATGATATATTATGTTCTTAGAATCGTTAATATAAAATTCTCCAGGATGTATACATTGTTTGATGATATATTATGTTCTTAGAATCGTTAATATAAAATTCTCCAGGATGTATACATTGTTTGATGATATATTATGTTCTTAGAATCGTTAATATAAAATTCTCCAGGATGTATACATTGTTTGATGATATATTATGTTCTTAGAATCGTTAATATAAAATTCTCCAGGATGTATACATTGTTTGATGATATATTATGTTCTTAGAATCGTTAATATAAAATTCTCCAGGATGTACACATTGTTTGATGATATATTATGTTCTTAGAATCGTTAATATAAAATTCTCCAGGATGTATACATTGTTTGATGATATATTATGTTCTTAGAATCGTTAATATAAAATTCTCCAGGATGTATACATTGTTTGATGATATATTATGTTCTTAGAATCGTTAATATAAAATTCTCCAGGATGTATACATTGTTTGATGATATATTATGTTCTTAGAATCGTTAATATAAAATTCTCCAGGATGTATACATTGTTTGATGATATATTATGTTCTTAGAATCGTTAATATAAAATTCTCCAGGATGTATACATTGTTTGATGATATATTATGTTCTTAGAATCGTTAATATAAAATTCTCCAGGATGTATACATTGTTTGATGATATATTATGTTCTTAGAATCGTTAATATAAAATTCTCCAGGATGTATACATTGTTTGATGATATATTATGTTCTTAGAATCGTTAATATAAAATTCTCCAGGATGTATACATTGTTTGATGATATATTATGTTCTTAGAATCGTTAATATAAAATTCTCCAGGATGTATACATTGTTTGATGATATATTATGTTCTTAGAATCGTTAATATAAAATTCTCCAGGATGTATACATTGTTTGATGATATATTATGTTCTTAGAATCGTTAATATAAAATTCTCCAGGATGTATACATTGTTTGATGATATATTATGTTCTTAGAATCGTTAATATAAAATTCTCCAGGATGTATACATTGTTTGATGATATATTATGTTCTTAGAATCGTTAATATAAAATTCTCCAGGATGTATACATTGTTTGATGATATATTATGTTCTTAGAATCGTTAATATAAAATTCTCCAGGATGTATACATTGTTTGATGATATATTATGTTCTTAGAATCGTTAATATAAAATTCTCCAGGATGTATACATTGTTTGATGATATATTATGTTCTTAGAATCGTTAATATAAAATTCTCCAGGATGTATACATTGTTTGATGATATATTATGTTCTTAGAATCGTTAATATAAAATTCTCCAGGATGTATACATTGTTTGATGATATATTATGTTCTTAGAATCGTTAATATAAAATTCTCCAGGATGTATACATTGTTTGATGATATATTATGTTCTTAGAATCGTTAATATAAAATTCTCCAGGATGTATACATTGTTTGATGATATATTATGTTCTTAGAATCGTTAATATAAAATTCTCCAGGATGTACACATTGTTTGATGATATATTATGTTCTTAGAATCGTTAATATAAAATTCTCCAGGATGTATACATTGTTTGATGATATATTATGTTCTTAGAATCGTTAATATAAAATTCTCCAGGATGTATACATTGTTTGATGATATATTATGTTCTTAGAATCGTTAATATAAAATTCTCCAGGATGTATACATTGTTTGATGATATATTATGTTCTTAGAATCGTTAATATAAAATTCTCCAGGATGTATACATTGTTTGATGATATATTATGTTCTTAGAATCGTTAATATAAAATTCTCCAGGATGTATACATTGTTTGATGATATATTATGTTCTTAGAATCGTTAATATAAAATTCTCCAGGATGTATACATTGTTTGATGATATATTATGTTCTTAGAATCGTTAATATAAAATTCTCCAGGATGTATACATTGTTTGATGATATATTATGTTCTTAGAATCGTTAATATAAAATTCTCCAGGATGTATACATTGTTTGATGATATATTATGTTCTTAGAATCGTTAATATAAAATTCTCCAGGATGTATACATTGTTTGATGATATATTATGTTCTTAGAATCGTTAATATAAAATTCTCCAGGATGTATACATTGTTTGATGATATATTATGTTCTTAGAATCGTTAATATAAAATTCTCCAGGATGTACACATTGTTTGATGATATATTATGTTCTTAGAATCGTTAATATAAAATTCTCCAGGATGTATACATTGTTTGATGATATATTATGTTCTTAGAATCGTTAATATAAAATTCTCCAGGATGTACACATTGTTTGATGATATATTATGTTCTTAGAATCGTTAATATAAAATTCTCCAGGATGTATACATTGTTTGATGATATATTATGTTCTTAGAATCGTTAATATAAAATTCTCCAGGATGTATACATTGTTTGATGATATATTATGTTCTTAGAATCGTTAATATAAAATTCTCCAGGATGTATACATTGTTTGATGATATATTATGTTCTTAGAATCGTTAATATAAAATTCTCCAGGATGTATACATTGTTTGATGATATATTATGTTCTTAGAATCGTTAATATAAAATTCTCCAGGATGTACACATTGTTTGATGATATATTATGTTCTTAGAATCGTTAATATAAAATTCTCCAGGATGTATACATTGTTTGATGATATATTATGTTCTTAGAATCGTTAATATAAAATTCTCCAGGATGTATACATTGTTTGATGATATATTATGTTCTTAGAATCGTTAATATAAAATTCTCCAGGATGTATACATTGTTTGATGATATATTATGTTCTTAGAATCGTTAATATAAAATTCTCCAGGATGTATACATTGTTTGATGATATATTATGTTCTTAGAATCGTTAATATAAAATTCTCCAGGATGTATACATTGTTTGATGATATATTATGTTCTTAGAATCGTTAATATAAAATTCTCCAGGATGTATACATTGTTTGATGATATATTATGTTCTTAGAATCGTTAATATAAAATTCTCCAGGATGTATACATTGTTTGATGATATATTATGTTCTTAGAATCGTTAATATAAAATTCTCCAGGATGTATACATTGTTTGATGATATATTATGTTCTTAGAATCGTTAATATAAAATTCTCCAGGATGTATACATTGTTTGATGATATATTATGTTCTTAGAATCGTTAATATAAAATTCTCCAGGATGTATACATTGTTTGATGATATATTATGTTCTTAGAATCGTTAATATAAAATTCTCCAGGATGTATACATTGTTTGATGATATATTATGTTCTTAGAATCGTTAATATAAAATTCTCCAGGATGTATACATTGTTTGATGATATATTATGTTCTTAGAATCGTTAATATAAAATTCTCCAGGATGTATACATTGTTTGATGATATATTATGTTCTTAGAATCGTTAATATAAAATTCTCCAGGATGTATACATTGTTTGATGATATATTATGTTCTTAGAATCGTTAATATAAAATTCTCCAGGATGTATACATTGTTTGATGATATATTATGTTCTTAGAATCGTTAATATAAAATTCTCCAGGATGTATACATTGTTTGATGATATATTATGTTCTTAGAATCGTTAATATAAAATTCTCCAGGATGTATACATTGTTTGATGATATATTATGTTCTTAGAATCGTTAATATAAAATTCTCCAGGATGTATACATTGTTTGATGATATATTATGTTCTTAGAATCGTTAATATAAAATTCTCCAGGATGTATACATTGTTTGATGATATATTATGTTCTTAGAATCGTTAATATAAAATTCTCCAGGATGTATACATTGTTTGATGATATATTATGTTCTTAGAATCGTTAATATAAAATTCTCCAGGATGTATACATTGTTTGATGATATATTATGTTCTTAGAATCGTTAATATAAAATTCTCCAGGATGTATACATTGTTTGATGATATATTATGTTCTTAGAATCGTTAATATAAAATTCTCCAGGATGTATACATTGTTTGATGATATATTATGTTCTTAGAATCGTTAATATAAAATTCTCCAGGATGTATACATTGTTTGATGATATATTATGTTCTTAGAATCGTTAATATAAAATTCTCCAGGATGTATACATTGTTTGATGATATATTATGTTCTTAGAATCGTTAATATAAAATTCTCCAGGATGTATACATTGTTTGATGATATATTATGTTCTTAGAATCGTTAATATAAAATTCTCCAGGATGTATACATTGTTTGATGATATATTATGTTCTTAGAATCGTTAATATAAAATTCTCCAGGATGTATACATTGTTTGATGATATATTATGTTCTTAGAATCGTTAATATAAAATTCTCCAGGATGTATACATTGTTTGATGATATATTATGTTCTTAGAATCGTTAATATAAAATTCTCCAGGATGTATACATTGTTTGATGATATATTATGTTCTTAGAATCGTTAATATAAAATTCTCCAGGATGTATACATTGTTTGATGATATATTATGTTCTTAGAATCGTTAATATAAAATTCTCCAGGATGTATACATTGTTTGATGATATATTATGTTCTTAGAATCGTTAATATAAAATTCTCCAGGATGTATACATTGTTTGATGATATATTATGTTCTTAGAATCGTTAATATAAAATTCTCCAGGATGTATACATTGTTTGATGATATATTATGTTCTTAGAATCGTTAATATAAAATTCTCCAGGATGTATACATTGTTTGATGATATATTATGTTCTTAGAATCGTTAATATAAAATTCTCCAGGATGTATACATTGTTTGATGATATATTATGTTCTTAGAATCGTTAATATAAAATTCTCCAGGATGTATACATTGTTTGATGATATATTATGTTCTTAGAATCGTTAATATAAAATTCTCCAGGATGTATACATTGTTTGATGATATATTATGTTCTTAGAATCGTTAATATAAAATTCTCCAGGATGTATACATTGTTTGATGATATATTATGTTCTTAGAATCGTTAATATAAAATTCTCCAGGATGTATACATTGTTTGATGATATATTATGTTCTTAGAATCGTTAATATAAAATTCTCCAGGATGTACACATTGTTTGATGATATATTATGTTCTTAGAATCGTTAATATAAAATTCTCCAGGATGTATACATTGTTTGATGATATATTATGTTCTTAGAATCGTTAATATAAAATTCTCCAGGATGTATACATTGTTTGATGATATATTATGTTCTTAGAATCGTTAATATAAAATTCTCCAGGATGTACACATTGTTTGATGATATATTATGTTCTTAGAATCGTTAATATAAAATTCTCCAGGATGTATACATTGTTTGATGATATATTATGTTCTTAGAATCGTTAATATAAAATTCTCCAGGATGTACACATTGTTTGATGATATATTATGTTCTTAGAATCGTTAATATAAAATTCTCCAGGATGTACACATTGTTTGATGATATATTATGTTCTTAGAATCGTTAATATAAAATTCTCCAGGATGTATACATTGTTTGATGATATATTATGTTCTTAGAATCGTTAATATAAAATTCTCCAGGATGTATACATTGTTTGATGATATATTATGTTCTTAGAATCGTTAATATAAAATTCTCCAGGATGTATACATTGTTTGATGATATATTATGTTCTTAGAATCGTTAATATAAAATTCTCCAGGATGTATACATTGTTTGATGATATATTATGTTCTTAGAATCGTTAATATAAAATTCTCCAGGATGTACACATTGTTTGATGATATATTATGTTCTTAGAATCGTTAATATAAAATTCTCCAGGATGTATACATTGTTTGATGATATATTATGTTCTTAGAATCGTTAATATAAAATTCTCCAGGATGTATACATTGTTTGATGATATATTATGTTCTTAGAATCGTTAATATAAAATTCTCCAGGATGTATACATTGTTTGATGATATATTATGTTCTTAGAATCGTTAATATAAAATTCTCCAGGATGTATACATTGTTTGATGATATATTATGTTCTTAGAATCGTTAATATAAAATTCTCCAGGATGTATACATTGTTTGATGATATATTATGTTCTTAGAATCGTTAATATAAAATTCTCCAGGATGTATACATTGTTTGATGATATATTATGTTCTTAGAATCGTTAATATAAAATTCTCCAGGATGTATACATTGTTTGATGATATATTATGTTCTTAGAATCGTTAATATAAAATTCTCCAGGATGTATACATTGTTTGATGATATATTATGTTCTTAGAATCGTTAATATAAAATTCTCCAGGATGTATACATTGTTTGATGATATATTATGTTCTTAGAATCGTTAATATAAAATTCTCCAGGATGTACACATTGTTTGATGATATATTATGTTCTTAGAATCGTTAATATAAAATTCTCCAGGATGTATACATTGTTTGATGATATATTATGTTCTTAGAATCGTTAATATAAAATTCTCCAGGATGTATACATTGTTTGATGATATATTATGTTCTTAGAATCGTTAATATAAAATTCTCCAGGATGTATACATTGTTTGATGATATATTATGTTCTTAGAATCGTTAATATAAAATTCTCCAGGATGTATACATTGTTTGATGATATATTATGTTCTTAGAATCGTTAATATAAAATTCTCCAGGATGTATACATTGTTTGATGATATATTATGTTCTTAGAATCGTTAATATAAAATTCTCCAGGATGTATACATTGTTTGATGATATATTATGTTCTTAGAATCGTTAATATAAAATTCTCCAGGATGTATACATTGTTTGATGATATATTATGTTCTTAGAATCGTTAATATAAAATTCTCCAGGATGTATACATTGTTTGATGATATATTATGTTCTTAGAATCGTTAATATAAAATTCTCCAGGATGTATACATTGTTTGATGATATATTATGTTCTTAGAATCGTTAATATAAAATTCTCCAGGATGTATACATTGTTTGATGATATATTATGTTCTTAGAATCGTTAATATAAAATTCTCCAGGATGTATACATTGTTTGATGATATATTATGTTCTTAGAATCGTTAATATAAAATTCTCCAGGATGTATACATTGTTTGATGATATATTATGTTCTTAGAATCGTTAATATAAAATTCTCCAGGATGTATACATTGTTTGATGATATATTATGTTCTTAGAATCGTTAATATAAAATTCTCCAGGATGTATACATTGTTTGATGATATATTATGTTCTTAGAATCGTTAATATAAAATTCTCCAGGATGTATACATTGTTTGATGATATATTATGTTCTTAGAATCGTTAATATAAAATTCTCCAGGATGTATACATTGTTTGATGATATATTATGTTCTTAGAATCGTTAATATAAAATTCTCCAGGATGTATACATTGTTTGATGATATATTATGTTCTTAGAATCGTTAATATAAAATTCTCCAGGATGTATACATTGTTTGATGATATATTATGTTCTTAGAATCGTTAATATAAAATTCTCCAGGATGTATACATTGTTTGATGATATATTATGTTCTTAGAATCGTTAATATAAAATTCTCCAGGATGTATACATTGTTTGATGATATATTATGTTCTTAGAATCGTTAATATAAAATTCTCCAGGATGTACACATTGTTTGATGATATATTATGTTCTTAGAATCGTTAATATAAAATTCTCCAGGATGTATACATTGTTTGATGATATATTATGTTCTTAGAATCGTTAATATAAAATTCTCCAGGATGTACACATTGTTTGATGATATATTATGTTCTTAGAATCGTTAATATAAAATTCTCCAGGATGTATACATTGTTTGATGATATATTATGTTCTTAGAATCGTTAATATAAAATTCTCCAGGATGTATACATTGTTTGATGATATATTATGTTCTTAGAATCGTTAATATAAAATTCTCCAGGATGTATACATTGTTTGATGATATATTATGTTCTTAGAATCGTTAATATAAAATTCTCCAGGATGTATACATTGTTTGATGATATATTATGTTCTTAGAATCGTTAATATAAAATTCTCCAGGATGTACACATTGTTTGATGATATATTATGTTCTTAGAATCGTTAATATAAAATTCTCCAGGATGTATACATTGTTTGATGATATATTATGTTCTTAGAATCGTTAATATAAAATTCTCCAGGATGTATACATTGTTTGATGATATATTATGTTCTTAGAATCGTTAATATAAAATTCTCCAGGATGTATACATTGTTTGATGATATATTATGTTCTTAGAATCGTTAATATAAAATTCTCCAGGATGTATACATTGTTTGATGATATATTATGTTCTTAGAATCGTTAATATAAAATTCTCCAGGATGTATACATTGTTTGATGATATATTATGTTCTTAGAATCGTTAATATAAAATTCTCCAGGATGTATACATTGTTTGATGATATATTATGTTCTTAGAATCGTTAATATAAAATTCTCCAGGATGTATACATTGTTTGATGATATATTATGTTCTTAGAATCGTTAATATAAAATTCTCCAGGATGTACACATTGTTTGATGATATATTATGTTCTTAGAATCGTTAATATAAAATTCTCCAGGATGTATACATTGTTTGATGATATATTATGTTCTTAGAATCGTTAATATAAAATACATTGTTTGATGATATATTATGTTCTTAGAATCGTTAATATAAAATTCTCCAGGATGTATACATTGTTTGATGATATATTATGTTCTTAGAATCGTTAATATAAAATTCTCCAGGATGTATACATTGTTTGATGATATATTATGTTCTTAGAATCGTTAATATAAAATTCTCCAGGATGTATACATTGTTTGATGATATATTATGTTCTTAGAATCGTTAATGATAATATTATGTTCTTAGAATCTCCAGGATGTATACATTGTTTGATGATATATTATGTTCTTAGAATCGTTAATATAAAATTCTCCAGGATGTATACATTGTTTGATGATATATTATGTTCTTAGAATCGTTAATATAAAATTCTCCAGGATGTACACATTGTTTGATGATATATTATGTTCTTAGAATCGTTAATATAAAATTCTCCAGGATGTACACATTGTTTGATGATATATTATGTTCTTAGAATCGTTAATATAAAATTCTCCAGGATGTATACATTGTTTGATGATATATTATGTTCTTAGAATCGTTAATATAAAATTCTCCAGGATGTATACATTGTTTGATGATATATTATGTTCTTAGAATCGTTAATATAAAATTCTCCAGGATGTATACATTGTTTGATGATATATTATGTTCTTAGAATCGTTAATATAAAATTCTCCAGGATGTATACATTGTTTGATGATATATTATGTTCTTAGAATCGTTAATATAAAATTCTCCAGGATGTATACATTGTTTGATGATATATTATGTTCTTAGAATCGTTAATATAAAATTCTCCAGGATGTATACATTGTTTGATGATATATTATGTTCTTAGAATCGTTAATATAAAATTCTCCAGGATGTACACATTGTTTGATGATATATTATGTTCTTAGAATCGTTAATATAAAATTCTCCAGGATGTATACATTGTTTGATGATATATTATGTTCTTAGAATCGTTAATATAAAATTCTCCAGGATGTATACATTGTTTGATGATATATTATGTTCTTAGAATCGTTAATATAAAATTCTCCAGGATGTATACATTGTTTGATGATATATTATGTTCTTAGAATCGTTAATATAAAATTCTCCAGGATGTATACATTGTTTGATGATATATTATGTTCTTAGAATCGTTAATATAAAATTCTCCAGGATGTATACATTGTTTGATGATATATTATGTTCTTAGAATCGTTAATATAAAATTCTCCAGGATGTATACATTGTTTGATGATATATTATGTTCTTAGAATCGTTAATATAAAATTCTCCAGGATGTATACATTGTTTGATGATATATTATGTTCTTAGAATCGTTAATATAAAATTCTCCAGGATGTATACATTGTTTGATGATATATTATGTTCTTAGAATCGTTAATATAAAATTCTCCAGGATGTATACATTGTTTGATGATATATTATGTTCTTAGAATCGTTAATATAAAATTCTCCAGGATGTATACATTGTTTGATGATATATTATGTTCTTAGAATCGTTAATATAAAATTCTCCAGGATGTATACATTGTTTGATGATATATTATGTTCTTAGAATCGTTAATATAAAATTCTCCAGGATGTACACATTGTTTGATGATATATTATGTTCTTAGAATCGTTAATATAAAATTCTCCAGGATGTATACATTGTTTGATGATATATTATGTTCTTAGAATCGTTAATATAAAATTCTCCAGGATGTATACATTGTTTGATGATATATTATGTTCTTAGAATCGTTAATATAAAATTCTCCAGGATGTATACATTGTTTGATGATATATTATGTTCTTAGAATCGTTAATATAAAATTCTCCAGGATGTATACATTGTTTGATGATATATTATGTTCTTAGAATCGTTAATATAAAATTCTCCAGGATGTATACATTGTTTGATGATATATTATGTTCTTAGAATCGTTAATATAAAATTCTCCAGGATGTATACATTGTTTGATGATATATTATGTTCTTAGAATCGTTAATATAAAATTCTCCAGGATGTATACATTGTTTGATGATATATTATGTTCTTAGAATCGTTAATATAAAATTCTCCAGGATGTATACATTGTTTGATGATATATTATGTTCTTAGAATCGTTAATATAAAATTCTCCAGGATGTATACATTGTTTGATGATATATTATGTTCTTAGAATCGTTAATATAAAATTCTCCAGGATGTATACATTGTTTGATGATATATTATGTTCTTAGAATCGTTAATATAAAATTCTCCAGGATGTATACATTGTTTGATGATATATTATGTTCTTAGAATCGTTAATATAAAATTCTCCAGGATGTATACATTGTTTGATGATATATTATGTTCTTAGAATCGTTAATATAAAATTCTCCAGGATGTATACATTGTTTGATGATATATTATGTTCTTAGAATCGTTAATATAAAATTCTCCAGGATGTATACATTGTTTGATGATATATTATGTTCTTAGAATCGTTAATATAAAATTCTCCAGGATGTATACATTGTTTGATGATATATTATGTTCTTAGAATCGTTAATATAAAATTCTCCAGGATGTATACATTGTTTGATGATATATTATGTTCTTAGAATCGTTAATATAAAATTCTCCAGGATGTACACATTGTTTGATGATATATTATGTTCTTAGAATCGTTAATATAAAATTCTCCAGGATGTATACATTGTTTGATGATATATTATGTTCTTAGAATCGTTAATATAAAATTCTCCAGGATGTATACATTGTTTGATGATATATTATGTTCTTAGAATCGTTAATATAAAATTCTCCAGGATGTATACATTGTTTGATGATATATTATGTTCTTAGAATCGTTAATATAAAATTCTCCAGGATGTATACATTGTTTGATGATATATTATGTTCTTAGAATCGTTAATATAAAATTCTCCAGGATGTATACATTGTTTGATGATATATTATGTTCTTAGAATCGTTAATATAAAATTCTCCAGGATGTATACATTGTTTGATGATATATTATGTTCTTAGAATCGTTAATATAAAATTCTCCAGGATGTATACATTGTTTGATGATATATTATGTTCTTAGAATCGTTAATATAAAATTCTCCAGGATGTATACATTGTTTGATGATATATTATGTTCTTAGAATCGTTAATATAAAATTCTCCAGGATGTACACATTGTTTGATGATATATTATGTTCTTAGAATCGTTAATATAAAATTCTCCAGGATGTATACATTGTTTGATGATATATTATGTTCTTAGAATCGTTAATATAAAATTCTCCAGGATGTATACATTGTTTGATGATATATTATGTTCTTAGAATCGTTAATATAAAATTCTCCAGGATGTATACATTGTTTGATGATATATTATGTTCTTAGAATCGTTAATATAAAATTCTCCAGGATGTATACATTGTTTGATGATATATTATGTTCTTAGAATCGTTAATATAAAATTCTCCAGGATGTATACATTGTTTGATGATATATTATGTTCTTAGAATCGTTAATATAAAATTCTCCAGGATGTATACATTGTTTGATGATATATTATGTTCTTAGAATCGTTAATATAAAATTCTCCAGGATGTATACATTGTTTGATGATATATTATGTTCTTAGAATCGTTAATATAAAATTCTCCAGGATGTATACATTGTTTGATGATATATTATGTTCTTAGAATCGTTAATATAAAATTCTCCAGGATGTATACATTGTTTGATGATATATTATGTTCTTAGAATCGTTAATATAAAATTCTCCAGGATGTATACATTGTTTGATGATATATTATGTTCTTAGAATCGTTAATATAAAATTCTCCAGGATGTATACATTGTTTGATGATATATTATGTTCTTAGAATCGTTAATATAAAATTCTCCAGGATGTATACATTGTTTGATGATATATTATGTTCTTAGAATCGTTAATATAAAATTCTCCAGGATGTATACATTGTTTGATGATATATTATGTTCTTAGAATCGTTAATATAAAATTCTCCAGGATGTATACATTGTTTGATGATATATTATGTTCTTAGAATCGTTAATATAAAATTCTCCAGGATGTACACATTGTTTGATGATATATTATGTTCTTAGAATCGTTAATATAAAATTCTCCAGGATGTATACATTGTTTGATGATATATTATGTTCTTAGAATCGTTAATATAAAATTCTCCAGGATGTATACATTGTTTGATGATATATTATGTTCTTAGAATCGTTAATATAAAATTCTCCAGGATGTATACATTGTTTGATGATATATTATGTTCTTAGAATCGTTAATATAAAATTCTCCAGGATGTACACATTGTTTGATGATATATTATGTTCTTAGAATCGTTAATATAAAATTCTCCAGGATGTATACATTGTTTGATGATATATTATGTTCTTAGAATCGTTAATATAAAATTCTCCAGGATGTATACATTGTTTGATGATATATTATGTTCTTAGAATCGTTAATATAAAATTCTCCAGGATGTACACATTGTTTGATGATATATTATGTTCTTAGAATCGTTAATATAAAATTCTCCAGGATGTATACATTGTTTGATGATATATTATGTTCTTAGAATCGTTAATATAAAATTCTCCAGGATGTATACATTGTTTGATGATATATTATGTTCTTAGAATCGTTAATATAAAATTCTCCAGGATGTATACATTGTTTGATGATATATTATGTTCTTAGAATCGTTAATATAAAATTCTCCAGGATGTATACATTGTTTGATGATATATTATGTTCTTAGAATCGTTAATATAAAATTCTCCAGGATGTATACATTGTTTGATGATATATTATGTTCTTAGAATCGTTAATATAAAATTCTCCAGGATGTATACATTGTTTGATGATATATTATGTTCTTAGAATCGTTAATATAAAATTCTCCAGGATGTACACATTGTTTGATGATATATTATGTTCTTAGAATCGTTAATATAAAATTCTCCAGGATGTACACATTGTTTGATGATATATTATGTTCTTAGAATCGTTAATATAAAATTCTCCAGGATGTACACATTGTTTGATGATATATTATGTTCTTAGAATCGTTAATATAAAATTCTCCAGGATGTATACATTGTTTGATGATATATTATGTTCTTAGAATCGTTAATATAAAATTCTCCAGAATGTATACATTATTTGATGGTATATTATGTTCTTAGAATCGTTAATATAAAATTCTCCAGGATGTATACATTGTTTGATGATATATTATGTTCTTAGAATCGTTAATATAAAATTGTCCAGAATGTACACATTCTTTGATGATATATTATGTTCTTAGAATCGTTAATATAAACTTCTCCATGATGTATACATTTTTTGATCACATATTGTGTTCTTAGAATCGTTAATATAAAATTATCCAGGATGTAAACATTGTTTGATGATATATTATGTTCTTAGAATCGTTAATATAAAATTCTCCAGGATGTATACATTGGTTTGATGATATATTATGTTCTTAGAATCGTTAATATAAAATTCTCCAGGATGTA